>NC_092040.1:60954079-61185676 GCF_003086295.3 Arachis hypogaea
GCCAGCATTTGACCCTGAAATTGAAAGAACTCTTTCGCATATAAGGCGAGCTAGGCGTAGGCGACTCCTCTTTGAGGATGAACCTGAACTGTCATTTAAGGAAGAAACAACCCCTTTTCTACTGATCCAGTTCATTCACGTGCAGGTGACATGGCAGCACCCAGAAGAATCACCATCCAGGAGGAAGGAGCCCCTGATTTTACGCTCCAACCATTCCAGGCGCACCACCCAGCAGTAGCTGTAGATTTTGAAATAAAATCTTCACTACTCAACTTGATGCCCAAATTTCATGGCTTACTTGCTCAAGAGCCTATCAAGCATCTCAGGGATTTCCAGACCACTTGCTCAACTGTTAAGCGTGATGGAGCTGATGAAATCTCTATTCTATTAAAAGCCTTCCCGTTTTCTCTGGAAGGAAAGGCAAGAGAGTGGTACTACACTCAGCCCAGAGAAACTATTTCCAACTGGGATACACTTAGGAGTGAATTTCTAGATAATTTTTTTCCAGCTGAAATTGCTGATAAGCTAAGGAAGGACATGTCTATGATCGTCCAAGACGAATCTGAGACCCTCTATAAATACTTGGAACGCTTCAATACACTTCGAAATGCATGTCCCCATCATATGATTGACAAGATAGTCTTACTCGGTTACTTTACACAGGGTCTGAGACCTCAAGATAGGACCACACTGGAAGGTGCTTGCAATGGTTCTATGAAAAAGCACAAGACTACGGACGAAGCATGGCAATTGATCAGAGACTTAGCTGACTCTACTAGGAATCATAGGCAGAGACAAATTCGGTCAAGAGCGGTTGCGGAGGTATCCACTAATACAGAGACTATCGCTATAGCCCAGAATCTATGTGAAATTACTAACTTGCTGAAGCAGATGCAACTGAATCAACAACAATCTCAGCAAGTTCAGCCTTCTCCACCACAGCACAGCCAGAAGTTAGTCCCACAAAGAGTGTGCGGCATCTGTGCAGACTATAGTCACTATACCGATGAGTGTCTGATGAGCGGATAATTTATACGCTTTTTGGCATTGTTTTCATATAGTTTTTAGTAAGTTTGAGCTACTTTTAGGGATGTTTCATTAGTTTTATGCTAAATTCACATTTCTAGACTTTACTATGAGTTTTGTGTTTTTCTGTGATTTCAGGTAAATTCTGACTGAAATGAGGGATTTGAGCAAACTCTGAGAAGGCTGACAAAAGGACTGCTGATGCTGTTGGAATCTGACCTCCCTGCACCGAAATGGATTTTCTGGAGCTACAGAACTCCATTGCACGCTCTCAACGGCGTTGGAAGTAGCATCCAGGGCTTTCCCAGAATATATAAAGTCCATACTTTATTCGAAGAATGACACGTAACTTGCGTTAAACGCCAAGTACACGCTGCTGTCTGGAGTTAAAGCTAGAAAAACGTCATTATCGAGGAACGCCCAAAACACGTCAAACCTGGAGTTTGACGCAAAAAATGCCTTAGCTCGTGAATTAATCAAGCTCAGCCCAAGCATACACCAAGTGGGCCCCGGAAGTGGATTTATGCATCAATTACTTACTCATGTAAACCCTAGTAGCTAGTCTAGTATAGATAGGACATTTATCTATTGTATTAGACATCTTTGATCTCAGTTTTGTTTTATTCTTCATCTTAGGGGATCATTGATCACGTTAGAGAGGGCTGGCCATTCGGCCATGCCTGAACTCTTTGCTTATGTATTTTCAACGGTTGGAGTTTCTGCACACCATAGATTAAGGGTGTGGAGCTCTGCTGTACCTCAAGTATTAATGAAATTCTATTATCTTTTATTCAAATCCTCTTATTCTTATTCCAAGATATTCATTCGTACCCAAGAACATGATGAATGTGATGAGCCAGATTACCTCTCATTATTCATTCTCAACTTATGAACGCACGTGATTGACAACCACTTCCGTTCTACATGCAACAGAGCTTGAATGCATATCTCTTAGATTCCCCAACAGAATCTTCGTGGTATAAGCTAGATAGATGGCGGCATTTATGAGGGTCGGAAAGTCTCACCTTGTCTGTGGTATTCCGAGTAGGATCCTGGGAATCCGGAAAGTCCAACCTTGTCTGTTGGTGTTCCGAGTAGGATTCTGGTAATGAATGACCGTGACGTGCTTCAAACTTTAACCATGCTGGGCGTTAGTGACAAACGCAAAAGAGGGATTTCTATTCCAGTAGGAGCGGGAACCAACCGGTGATTAGCCGTACTGTGACAGAGTGCGTTAGCATAGTTTTCACTGCGAGGATGGGATGTAGCCATCAGCCATGGGGATGCCTCCAGACTGGTTAGCTGTGCGCAGTGACAGCCGCACAGGATATTTCCCCGTGAGGAATGAAAGTAGCCACAGTTGATGGTGAACCCCTATACAAAGCTTACCATGGAAAGGAGTAAGAAGGACTGAGTAGAAGGAGTAGGAGAGCAGGCGTCCGAGAGCTCTACAGCATCTCCATCCGCTTATCTGAAATTCCCACCAATGAATCTGCATAAGTGTTCTATCCTTTTATTATTTCTTCTTTTTATTATTAATTATTCGAAAACCCACAAACCATTTTTAATCTGCCTAACGAGATTTGCAGTGACATAGCTTGCTTCATACCAACATCTCTGTGGATTCGACCTTACTCACGTAAGTTTATTACTTGGACGACCCAGTACACTTGCTGGTTAGTTGAACGGAGTGTGTCACTCGTGCCAATTTCTAAAATCCAATTACAAAAAATAGGAATCACAATTTCGCCACCAAGTTTTTGCGCCGTTGCCGGGGATTGTTCGAGTATGGACAACTGACGGTTCATCTTGTTGCTCAGATTAGGTAATTTTCTTTTCAAAAATCTTTTTTAAAATTTTTCTTTTATTTTTCGTTTTTTCTAAACTTATTTTTCGAAAATAAATTAATAAAAAAAAAATTAGAAAATCATAAAATCAAAAATATTTTATGCTTCTTGTTTGAGTCTTGAGTCAAATTTTAAGTTTGGTGTCATTTGCATGCTTTTAAAAATTTTTTTCTGCATTTTTCGAAAATCTCATGCATTCATAGTGTCTTCATGATCTTCAAGTGTTCTTGATAAAGTCTCTTGTTTGATCTGATGATTTCTTGTTTGTGTCTTTTCTTGTTTTCTTGTGCATCTTTGCATTCATATTTTCATGCATTAAAGATTCTAAGTTTGGTGTCTTGCATGTTTTCTTTGCATAAAAATTTTCAAAAATATGTCTTGATGTTCATCATGATCTTCAAAGTGTTCTTGTGTTCATCTTGACATTCATAGCATTCTTGCATGCATCTTGTGTCTTGATCCAATTTTTCATGTTTGGGTCATTTTGTGTTTTTCATTCAAATTTGATTTCAAAAATATCTTTCCTTATTTCCCTCCAAAATTTCGAAATTTTGGGTTGACTTGGTCAAAAATTTTTTAAAAATTAGTTGTTTCTTACAAGTCAAGTCAAAATTTCAATTTTAAAAGTCTTATCTTTTCAAAATCTTCTTCAAAAATCATATCTTTTTCATTTTATATAATTTTCGAAAATTTCAAAAATCTTTTTCAAAATATTTTCAAAATCTTTTCTTATCTTTTACATCTAATTTTCGAAAATTAGCTAACAATTATGTGATTGGTTCAAAAATTTGAAGTTTGTTACTTCTTGTTAAGAAAGGTTCAATCTTAAGTTCTAGAATCTTATCTTGTAGTTTCTTGTAGTTAAGTCTTTTTAAAAATTAAATCTTTTTCAAAATATCTTTTTCAAAATATATCTTTCTATCTTTTATCTTATCTTTTTCAAAATTTTATCTTTTTCAAATTTGATTTCAAATATCTTATCTAACTTCTTATTTTCTTATCTTTTTCAAAACCACCTAACTACTTTTTCCTCTCTAATTTTCGAAAATTATCCCTCTCTTTTTTCAAAAATTCTTTTTGTTTTAAATTTTAACTTTAATTATATTTTGTCTTTGATTTTCGAAAATTACTAACCTCTTTTTCAAAACTTATTTTCGAAAATTTCTTTCTCTTCTCTTATTCTATTTAATTAATTAATTACTAACACTTCTCTTCACCTCTCTTCATCTAAAATCCGAATCCATCCTTCTTCTTTCTTCTACCCCTTTCTTCTTCTACCCCTTTCTTCTTCTACTAACATAAGGGAATCTCTATACTGTGACATAGAGGATTCCTTTTTCTTTTCTTGTTTTCTTCTCTTTCTTATGAGCAGGAACAAGGATAAAGGCACTCTTGTTGAAGCTGATCCAGAACCTGAAAGGACTCTGAAGAGAAAATTAAGAGAAGCTAAATTACAACAATCCAGAAATAACCTTTCAGAAATTTTCGAACAAGAGAAGGAGATGGCAGCCGAAAATAATAATAATAATAATGCAAGGAGAATGCTTGGTGACTTCACAAAGCCAACATCCAAGTTTGATGGAAGAAGCGTCTCCATTCCTGCCATTAGAGCCAATAACTTTGAGCTTAAGCCTCAACTAGTTGCATTAATGCAACAAAACTGCAAGTTCTATGGGCTTCCATCTGAAGATCCCTATCAGTTTTTAACTGAGTTCTTGCAAGTCTGTGATACTGTAAAGACGAATGGAGTTAATCCTGAAGTCTACAGACTCATGCTTTTCCCTTTTGCTGTAAGAGACAGAGCTAGAATATGGTTGGATTCACAACCTAAGGATAGCCTGGACTCCTGGGATAAGCTGGTCACTGCCTTCTTGGATAAATTCTTTCCTCCTCAAAAGCTGAGCAAGCTGAGAGTGGATGTTCAAACCTTCAAACAAAAGATGGTGAATCCCTCTATGAAGCTTGGGAAAGATACAAGCAGCTGACCAAGAGATGTCCATCTGACATGTTTTCAGAATGGACCCTATTAGATATATTCTATTATGGTCTCTCTGAATTTTCGAAAATGTCACTGGACCATTCTGCAGGTGGATCTATTCACCTAAAGAAAACGCCTGAAGAGGCACAAGAACTCATTGACATGGTTGCAAACAACCAGTTCATGTATACCTCTGAGAGGAATTCCGTGAATAATGGGGTACCTCAGAAGAAAGGAGTTCTTGAAATTGATGCTCTGAATGCCATACTGGCTCAGAACAAAGTGTTGACTCAACAAGTCAACATGATCTCTCAAAATCTGAATGGATTGCAACATGCATCCAACAGTACTAGAGAGGCAGCTTCTGAAGAAACTTATGATCCTGAAAACCCTGCCATGGCAGAGATTAATTATTTGGGTGAACCTTATGGAAACACCTATAACCCATCATGGAGGAATCACCCAAATTCTCCTGGAAGGATCAACAAAAGCCTCAACAAGGCTTTAATAATGGTGGACGCAATAGGCTGAATAATAGTAAGCCATATCCATCATCTTCTCAGCAACAGACAGAGAATGCTGAACAAAATAATTCTAATTTAGCTAATATAGTCTCTGATCTGTCAAAGGCCACTTTCAGTTTCATGAATGAAACCAGATCCTCCATTAGAAATTGGAGGCACAAGTAGGGCAGCTGAGTAAGAAAGTTATTGAAACTCCTCCCAGTACTCTCCCAAGCAATACAGAAGAAAATCCAAAAGGATAGTGCAAAGCCATTGACTTAGTCAACATGGCCGAATGCATCAAGGAGGAGGAGGACGAAAATCCTGGTGAAGAAGACCTCCTGGGACGTTCCTCAAGCAAGAAGGAGTTTCCTATTAAGGATCCTGAGGAATCTGAGGCTCATACAGAGACCATAGAGATTCCATTAAATCTCCTTCTGCCATTCATGAGCTCTGAAGAATACTCATCCTCTGAAGAGGATGAAGCTTTGACTGAAGAGCAAGTTGCTCAATATTTAGGAGCTATCATGAAACTGAATGCCAAGCTGTTTGGTAATGAGACTTGGGAAAGTGAACCTCCCCTGCTCATTAGTGAATTGGAAACTTGGATTCAGGAAACTCTACCTCAAAAGAAACAAGATCCTGGCAAATTTTTAATACCTTGCACCATTGGCACCATGTGCTTTGAAAAAGCTCTATGTGATCTTGGGTCAGGAATAAACCTTATGCCACTCTCTGTAATGGAGAAACTGGGGATCATTGAGGTACAACCTGCCTTGTTCTCATTACAATTGGCAGACAAATCCATAAGACAAGCTTATGGAATGGTAGAGGACGTGCTAGTAAAGGTTGAAGGCCTTTACATCCCTACTGATTTCATTATCCTAGACACTAGGAAGGAAGATGATGAATGCATCATCCTAGGAAGACCTTTCCTAGCCACAGCAGGAGCTGTGATAGATGTCAACAGAGGAGAGTTAGTCCTTCAATTGAATGGGGAATACCTTGTGTTTCAAGCACATGGAAATCCCTCTGTGACAAAAGAGAGCAAGCATGAAGAGCTTCTCTCAGTTCAGAGTCAAGAAGAGCCCACACAGTCAAACTCTAAGTTTGGTGTTGTGAGGCCACAACCAAACTCTAAGTTTGGTGTTCAAACTCCATATCCAAACTCTAAGTTTGGTGTGGGGACAACATTGACTTGATCACTCTGTGGCTCCATGAGAGCCACTGTCAAGCTATTGACATTAAAGAAGCGCTTGTTGGGAGGCAACCCAATTTTATTTATCTAATTTTATTTTATTTATTTTGGTGTTAATTTTGTGTTGAATTAGGTACATGATCATGAGGAGTCACGAAAAAAATCAAAAAAATTAAAAACAGAGTCAAAAACAGAAGAAAAAAATTTTCACCCTGGAGGACGCACGGGCCGGCGTTCAACGCCCAGAAGATGCAACTGGCTGGCGTTCAACGCCAGAACAGAGCATCTTTCTGGCGCTGAACGCCCAAAACAAGCAACATCCTGGCGTTTAACGCCAGGATGCGCACACAGAGGACAATCTGGCGCTGAACGCCAGAAACAAGCTTGAAACTGGCGTTCAACGCCAGAAACAAGCATTACATGGGCGTTTAACGCCCGGAACATGCACCAATGGGCGTTTGAACGCCAGAATGGTGCATGAAGGCAATTTACACGCCTATAGGGTGAAGGAATGGTATTTCTTTTCACCACAGGATCTGTGGACCCCACAGGATCCCCACCTCAGGATCTGTGGACCCCACAGGATCCCCACCTACCCTATTCTCACCTTCCCTCTTAATCCTATTTTTGTGATTTGAATATCCATGTCACAATTCCCAATACCCTTCACCAATCACCTCAATTCACCTTCCCAATTACCCCATGCACCATTCACATCAACCTCCTCTTCCCCATAAACCCCACCTACCCCCACTACATTCAAATTCAATTTCCCACCCTTTCCCACCCAAAATGGCCGAAACCTACCCTCCCCCCTCCCTATAAATACCTCTCCTTTCTTCTTCATTTTCACACAACACAAACCCCTTCTTCTCTCCTATAGCCGAACCCCTCTTCTCCCTCTCTTCCCATATTCTCTTCTTCTTCTTCTACTCTTCTTTTCTTTTTTGCTCGAGGACGAGCAAATTTTAAGTTTGGTGTGGTAAAAAGCCTAAGCTTTTTATTTTTCATTCACCATCAATGGCACCCAAGACCGGATTTTCCTCAAGAAAAGGAAAAGGGAAGGCAAAAGCTTCCACTTCCGAGTCATGGGAGAAGGAGAGATTCATCTCCAAGAGCCACCAAGACCACTTCTATGATGTTGTGGCAAAGAAGAAGGTGATCCCTGAGGTCCCTTTCAAGCTCAAAAAGAATGAGTATCCGGAAATCCGACATGAAATTCAAAGAAGAGGGTGGGAAGTCATAACCAAACCCATGCAACAAGTCGGAATATTGATGGTTCAAGAGTTCTATGCTAATGCATGGATCACTAGGAACCATGATCAAAGTATGAACCCGAATCCAAAGAACTATCTCACAATGGTTCGGGGGAAATACGTAGATTTCAGTCCGGAAAATGTGAGGTTGGCGTTTCATCTACCCATGATGCAAGGTGATGAACGCCCCTACACAAGAAGGGTCAACTTCAATCAAAGGTTGGACCAAGTCCTAATGGACATTTGTGTGGAAGGCGCACAATGGAGAGTAGACTCCAAAGGCAAACCGGTCCAACTAAGAAGACTGGACCTCAAGCCTGTAGCTAGAGGATGGTTGGAATTCATCCAAAGATCCATCATCCCTACAAGCAACCGATCTGAAGTTACTGTGGATCGGGCCATCATGATTCATAGCATCATGATTGGAGAGGAAGTAGAGGTTCATGAAGTCATCTCTAATGAACTCTACAAAATAGCTGACAAGCCTTCATACATGGCACGGCTAGCCTTCCCCCACCTTATATGCCATTTATGCTACTCAACTGGAGTTATCATAGATGGAGATGTCTCCATTGAAGAAGACAAGCCCATCACAAAGAAGAGGATGGAGCAAACAAGGGAAGTTCCTCACGGCCCTCAAGAAGAACATGAGGAAGTTCATCATCAACAAATGCCTCAAGGAATGCACTTTCCTCCAAACAACTATTGGGAGCAACTTAGTACCTCTTTGGAAGACTTGAGTCATAATGTTGAACAACTAAGGGTGGAACACCATGAACACGCCCTCACTCTCCAAGAAATAAGAGAAGATCAAAGAGCAATGAGGGAGGAGCAACAAAGGCAAGGAAGGGACATAGAAGAGTTGAAGAACATCATTGGTCCTTCAAGAAGAAGACGCCACTAGAGGTGGATTCATTCCTTGTTCTTTATTTTCTTTCTGTTTTCTGTTTTTAAGTATTATGTTTATCTATGTTTTTGTGTTTCTGCTTCATGATCATTAGTGTGTAACCATGCCTTAAAGCTATGAATAAAATCCATTAGTCCTTCACCTCTCTTAATTGAAAAAATGTTTTAATTCAAAAGAACAAGAAGTACATAATTTTCGAAATTATTAGTGAATTTAATTTAATTATATTGATGTGGTGGCAATAATTTTTGTTTTCTGAATGAATGAATGAACAGTGCATATTTTTGATCTTGTTGTTTATGAGTGTTAAAATTGTTGGTTCTTGAAAGAATGATGAACAAAGAGAAATGTTATTGATGATCTGAAAAACATCATGAAATTGATTCTTGAAGCAAGAAAAAGCAGTGAAAAAAAAAGAGAAGGGCGAAAATTTTAGCAAGGATCCAAGGCTTTGAGCATTAATGGATAGGAGGGCCCAAGGAAATTAAAAATCCAGGCCTAAGCGGCTAAATCAAGCTGTCCCTAACCATGTGCTTGTGTCATGAAGGTCCAAAGTGAAAAGCTTGAGACTGAATGGTTAAAGTCGTGATCCAAAGCTAAAGAGTGTGCTTAAGAGCTCTGGACACCACTAACTGGGGACTTTAGCAAAGCTGAGTCACAATCTGAAAAGGTTCACCCAGTTATGTGTCTGTGGCATTTGTGTATCCGGTGGTAATACTGGAAGACAAAGTGCTTAGGGCCACAGCCAAGACTCATAAGTAGCTGTGTTCAAGAATCAACATGCCTAACTAGGAAAGTCAATAACACTATCTGAAATTCTAAGTTCCTAGAGATACCAATCACTCTGAACTACAAAGAAAAAAGTGAGATGCCAAAACTGTTCAGAAGCAAAAAGCTACAAGTCCCGCTCATGTAATTAAATTAATATTCATTGATATTTTGGACTTTATAGTATATTCTCTTCTTTTTATCCTAATTGATTTTCAGTTGCTTGGGGACAAGCAACAATTTAAGTTTGGTGTTGTGATGAGCGGATAATTTATACACTTTTTGGCATTGTTTTCATATAGTTTTTAGTAAGTTTGAGCTACTTTTAGGGATGTTTTCATTAGTTTTTATGCTAAATTCACATTTCTGGACTTTACTATGAGTTTGTGTGTTTTTCTGTGATTTCAGGTAAATTCTGACTGAAATTGAGGGATTTGAGCAAAACTCTGAAGAAGGCTGACAAAAGGACTGCTGATGCTGTTAGAATCTGACCTTCCTGCACTCGAAATGGATTTTCTGGAGCTACAGAACTCCAATTGGCACGCTCTCAACGGCGTTGGAAAGTAGACATCTAGGGCTTTCCAGCAATATATAATAGTCCATACTTTATTCGAAGAATGACGACGTAACTTGGCGTTAAACGCCAAGTACACGCTGCTGTCTGGAGTTAAACGCCAGAAAAACGTCATTATCCGGAGTTGAACGCCCAAAACACGTCAAAACCTGGAGTTTGACGCCAAGAAATGCCTTAGCTCGTGAATTAATCAAGCTCAGCCCAAGCATACACCAAGTGAGCCCCGGAAGTGGATTTATGCATCAATTACTTACTCATGTAAACCCTAGTAGCTAGTCTAGTATAGATAGGACATTTATCTATTGTATTAGACATCTTTGATCTCAGTTTTGTTTTATTCTTCATCTTAGGGGATCATTGATCATGTTAGAGAGGGCTGGCCATTCGGCCATGCCTGAACTCTTTGCTTATGTATTTTCAACGGTGGAGTTTCTGTACACCATAGATTAAGGGTGTGGAGCTCTGCTGTACCTCAAGTATTAATGAAATTCTATTATCTTTTATTCAAATCTCTCTTATTCTTATTCCAAGATATTCATTCGTACCCAAGAACATGATGAATGTGATGAGCCAGATTACCCTCATTATCATTCTCACTTATGAACGCGCGTGATTGACAACCACTTCCGTTCTACATGCAACAGAGCTTGAATGCATATCTCTTAGATTCCCCAACAGAATCTTCGTGGTATAAGCTAGATAGATGGCGGCATTTATGAGGGTCCGGAAAGTCTCACCTTGTCTGTGGTATTCCGAGTAGGATACTGGGAATCCGGAAAGTCCAACCTTGTCTGTGGTGTTCCGAGTAGGATTCTGGTAATGAATGACCGTGACGTGCTTCAAACTTTAACCTGCTGGGCGTTAGTGACAAACGCAAAAGAGGGATTCTATTCCAGTAGGAGCGGGAACCAACCGGTGATTAGCCGTACTGTGACAGAGTGCGTTAGCATAGTTTTCACTGCGAGGATGGGATGTAGCCATCAGCCATGGGTGATGCCTCCAGACTGGTTAGCTGTGCGAGTGACAGCCGCACAGGATATTTCCCCGTGAGGAATGAAAGTAGCCACAGTTGATGGTGAACCCCTATACAAAGCTTGCCATGGAAAGGAGTAAGAAGGACTGAGTAGAAGGAGTAGGAGAGCAGGCGTCCGAGAGCTCTACAGCATCTCCATCCGCTTATCTGAAATTCCCACCAATGAATCTGCATAAGTGTTCTATCCCTTTTATTATTTCTTCTTTTTATTATTAATTATTCGAAAACCCACAAACCATTTTTAATCGGCCTAACTGAGATTTGCAAGGTGACCATAGCTTGCTTCATACCAACAATCTCTGTGGATTCGACCCTTACTCACGTAAGGTTTATTACTTGGACGACCCAGTACACTTGCTGGTTAGTTGAACGGAGTTGTGTCCACTCGTGCCAATTTCTAAAATCCAATTACAAGAAAATAGGAATCACAATTTCGTCCACCAGTGTCCGCAGCTCCAACCAGAAGACAATACTGTAGCAGTCACTCACAACTTTTATGACCGCCCCAATCAAGGGTACAATCAAGGTGGCAATTATAACCAAGGATGGCAGGATAATTCCAACCAAGGCTGGAGAGACAATTCTAACTTGGGTTGGAGGGACAATTCTAACAGAGGAGGCAGAGATAACAATAGAAATCAGAGGTGGAATAACAATAACAACAGGCAGCAGAATCAACTTTACAGAGCACCTCATTTAAGACAACCTCAAGCCCCTCAGCAAACCTCTCAGACCCCTAGCATCTCTTCATCCCCTAATACTGACTTACTACAAGCCATTGATCAGAGACATCAGGCTATGGAAGAAAATATTAAAGCAACTCTGAATACTTTCGCTTCTACTTTACAAACTCTTGTCTCACAGATGGGATCAACGCAAAATTCCAGTAACCAGTCCTCAAGCTCTGGTGGACTCCCCTCTCAACCATTCCCCAACCCAAAGGGTGGTATTAATGCCATTACCCTAAGGTCTGGAACCACACTGCAGGAGAGAATTCAGGAGGAGCCAAGCCCACCAGAAAACGCCTCTGCTGAAGAGGTTGTGGAATTAGAAGATGTTGAAGAGGAAGAGGACATACAGGACATACTAGAGAGAGAAGAAGCTCAATCACAGGAGAAAGCACCAAAAGGCGCAGACATTGCAGAAAACACCACTCCCATTCCATTTCCACAATTTGTAAGGAAGCCCAGGAAACAGTTGGAACCTAACCCCAAGATGGTAGAAATCTTCAAAAAGGTTGAGGTAACTATTCCCCTTTTTGATGTCATTCAACAGGCACGTAAATATGCAAAGTTTCTAAAAGATTTATGTATACATAAGGACAAAATTAATGAATTAGAAACTATTCCTTTAGGAAGTTCCATATCTGCTTTAATAGGAAGTTTACCTGAAAAATGTAGTGACCTAGGTCCTTGTATAGTTGGTTGTACTATTGGTGGTGTAGTAATTTATGATTGCATGTATGATTTGGGAGCATGTGTTAGTATTATGCCTTTATCTGTATATGATGTTTTAAGGCTCCCTCCCTTAAAAAGGTCGGCAGCTCGTTTTGTGCTGGCAGATAAAAGCATTATTATAGTAGCTGGAGTTGCTGAAGATGTTTTAGTAAACATTAAAGGGCTCACATTTCCCACTGGTTTCTATATCTTGGAGATGCCCAATAATGACTCAGATAGGCCATCATCAATTCTACTTGGCAGACCATTCCTGAAGACATCAAGATTCAAATTAGATGCTTTTTCAGGAATATATTCTTTTGAAATAGATGGCAGAATAGCAATCTTCAATTTGAATAGAGTCATAAACAACCCTCCAGAAGATCATTCCATCTTCCAGTGTGATGTCATAGATGAAGCTGTAGCTGAAATTCACCAGGAAGAGCTGGAAGAACAGTACACAGAACAAAGTCCAGGTGTGGGGACTCTATTAACTAACAATAAGGACACTTCTGAACTTTCACAAGCTCCAGACAATCCAGAGCCTGCCCATGACCAGAAGATTGAGTTGAAACCTCTCCCTCCACATCTTAAATACGCTTATCTTGAAGAAGGGCAGAAGTTTCCAGTTATTATTGCACAGGATCTTACTCCTGAACAGGAAGAGCAGCTACTTAATGTGCTGAGGAAGCACAAGAAAGCAATTGGGTGGAGTTTGGCAGACATTGTAGGCATCAACCCTCAAGTATGTGAGCACAGAATATTTTTAGAGGAAGGAGCAAGACCTGTCCGCCAACCCCAGAGAAGACTGAATCCCACTATTTTGGAAGTTGTCAAAAAGGAAGTGACCAGACTATTGGAAGCAGGTATCATTTATCCTATTTCAGACAGTGAATGGGTTAGCCCAGTACAAGTAGTGCCCAAGAAGTCTGGAGTCACTACAGTAAAGAACGAGCATGGAGAGCTCATAGCGACCAGAGTACAGAACGCGTGGAGAGTCTGCATTGATTACAGGCGTCTCAACCAAGCTACTCGCAAGGATCACTACCCTCTTCCATTCATTGATTAAATGCTGGATCGCCTGTCAGGTAAATCACATTATTGCTTTTTAGATGGTTACACAGGTTATTTCCAGATTCATATAGCTCCTGAGGATCAGGAAAAGACTACTTTTACATGTCCTTTTGGGAATTATGCTTACAAGAGAATGCCCTTTGGCTTGTGCAATGCACCAGCTACTTTTCAGAGATGCATGATGAGTCTTTTTTCTGATCTCATTGAGGACTGTATGGAAGTTTTTATGGATGATTTTAGCGTTTATGGTGATTCTTTTAGCCTTTGCTTGGATGGATTATCTAGAGTACTAGATAGATGTGTCAATACAAACCTTGTATTAAATTTTGAAAAATATCATTTTATGGTTAAACAAGGGATTGTATAAGGACATGTTGTATCTAATACTGGTATTTCTGTAGGCCCAGCAAAGGTGAATGTTATTTCCAGTTTACCTTACCCCTCCTCTGTGAGGGAAGTCCGTTCGTTCCTTGGCCATGCAGGTTTTTACAGGAGATTTATTAAGGACTTCAGTAAGGTAGCACTTCCCTTATCCAGATTGCTGCAGAAGGATATTGAGTTCGAGTTCAGTGAGAATTGTAAGCAAGCGTTCGATAAGTTGAAGACCAACCTGACTCAAGCTCCCATTGTGAGAGGACCAAACTGGAGCCAGCCATTTGAAATCATGTGCGATGCTTCCAACCATCCAGTAGGAGCAGCGCTAGCTCAGCGTGAAAGTACGGATCCTTTTGTTATTGCTTATGCATCTAAAACTTTAGACGCTGCCCAGTCCAATTATACTACTACTGAGAAAGAGCTTCTTGCTATTGTTTTCGCTCTGGATAAATTCCGAGCTTATCTACTTGGTACTAGAGTAGTAGTGTATTCAGACCATGCAGCTTTGAAGTATCTATTAGCTAAAAAGGAGTCCAAACCACGGCTCATACGTTGGATATTGCTTTTACAAGAATTTGATTTAGAAATAAAGGATAGGAGTGGTAATCAGAATCTAGTGGCAGACCACTTGAGTCGCCTTGAGCACATTAAGGATGATTCTACTCCTATAGATGATAATTTTCCATTTGATAACCTGCAAGCAGTATCTGAGGTAGCACCTTGGTATGCACCTGTAGCTAATTATCTAGTTAGCCGCACATTTCCTCCACATTTTTCTAAGCATCAAAGGGACAAGCTGAAAAGCGAGTCTAAATATTATATATGGGATGACCCATATTTGTGGAGATGTAGTGCTGATCAGGTAATTTGACATTGTGTATCTCAATCAGAATTCCAGTCCATTTTGGAGGCCTGTCACTCATCTGCGAGTGGAGGACATTTTGGCCCTCAAAGAACAGCTAGAAAGATCTTAGACTGTGGATTCTGGTGGCCTACTCTTTTTAGAGACACTGCTGAGTTTTGTAGATCTTGTCTTCCATGCCAAAAATTTGGTAATATATCTAGGAGGGATGAGATGCCTCAACAATTTATGCTTTTTTGTGAAATTTTTGATGTTTGGGGCATTGACTTCATGGGTCCATTCCCAAATTCTAATGGTCAATTTTATATATTATTAGCTGTGGATTATGTTTCCAAGTGGGTGGAAGCAATTCCCACCCGCACTGATGATGCTAACACTATTGTTTCCTTTGTGAGAAACCATATTATTTGCCGCTTTGGATCACCACGAGCAATCGTGAGCGATCAAGGCACCCATTTCTGTAACAGGAGACTAACAGGATTGATGAAGAAGCATGAGATAATTCATAAGATCGCAACAGCATACCATCCTTAGACCAATGGACAAGCCGAGGTGTCAAACAGAGAGATAAAGCGTATCTTGCAGAAGATAGTCAAACCTCACAGAAAAGACTGGAGCACCAGATTGCAAGTTGCATTATGGGCATACAGGACAGCATACAAAACACCCATTGGAATGAGCCCTTTCCGCTTAGTTTATGGAAAAGCTTGTCATCTCCCAGTTGAAGTAGATTACAGAGCCTTTTGGGCAGTCAAGGAGTGCAACATGGGAATTGAGCAAGCTAGAGCTGAAAGGAAGTTGCAACTGCAAGAACTGGAGAGCCTTCGCCTAGAAGCTTATGAGAACTCAAGAATATACAAGGAAAAGATGAAGGCTGTGCATGATCAGCACATTAGGAGGAAAGAGTTCCAACCTGGGGATTTAGTCCTCCTTTACAAATCTCGACTAAGACTCATGCCAGGCAAGTTGAGATCGAGATGGGAAGGTCCATACAGGGTAGAGAAGGCCGAACCATACGGAGTTTATCACCTAAGCCACCCTTCACACTCTGAACTTATTAAAGTTAATGGACAACATCTGAAGCTGTACCATGGAGAGAAGCTGCAGAAAAATAAGGAGCTTGAGATCTTCCTCTTGGAAGATCCCCACAGGCCAGAGGATTGAGCTACTGGAGCGTCCAACTTACGGACGTTAAAGCAAAGTGCTAGGTAGGAGACAACCCACCATGGTATGATCGTTCTTTTCTTTTTATCTTTAGTTTTTCCTAGTCAATAACTCTTCTCTTTATTAGCACCTTCATGCATCTGCATTCGCATTTTATAAAAAAAAAAGAGCTGCGCGACACGATCGCATCAGCGACACGTCCGCGTCGTAGGAAGAGGTGAGAAAATAAAAAGCGTACAGAGAGTCACGCCGGAGCGTGGCTGGAGGCGTGCTAATGGAACAAATCATCCCACGCGACCACATCACTGACGCGTTCGTGTCACATGGGATTCCTGGCCTTCCACGCGATCACATGCCCCACGCGACCGCGTGCCCTGGATTTCGACGTAAAAGGGTGCACAACCAATTATTGTGTTGGAGTGGTGCTGGATTGGTGCTGAACGCACAATTCTACCCACGCGGCCGCGTGACCCACGCGACCGCGTCATATTCCTCTAAAAAGCCCACTCACACGATCGCATACCCCACGCGATCGCGTCACCCCAATTTTGGCAAATTTATCTATTTGAACAGAGAGTTGTGCAGCCGCGAGGCTGTACTCGCGCTAGAAGCACAATATGGGTCACGCGACCGCGTCACCTACCTTACAGCACAATCACGCGAACGCGTGCCCCACGCGGCCGCGTCGTTTGCGCCTCACAGCTCCACCAAAACTGCCAAATTATCTTATCTTTCTCTCCTCCAAATCCTAATTTTTGTTTTCCCTCCTTATTTCCCCTTCTCCCTTCTCCCTTCTACCCCACCCCTCACTCTCTCTTTCTCTCACCTCCATTAACAAGGTTTTCTTTTCTTTCTTCCCTTCTTCCATTCTTATCATTATTCTTATTTTAGATGTTATTTTCTTTTCTTTTCTTTTTCTTTTCTTTATCATTATTTTCTTTCTTCTTATTTCCTTTTTACATGGTGCTAGCATATTTATTTGAGCCATCATTCCTCATTATTTGCTTGTGGATTATTGTACTTTGTTTGACACTTATATCTTATTCTCAAAAAAGGATTGCTTGCATGTTTACTTTAATACTTTCTATGCCTTATTTACCATGCATGCTATGTGTTTGTGAAAAGGCCCATATGGCTCATGCGACCGCGCGGAAAGGAAAAGCACAAGTGACGCAGAGGCGTGGACGACGCGAACGCGTGGCACGGAAAAATGCGAATGACGCGTCCGCGTGGACGATGCGATCGCGTGACATGCGCGATCTGCATAATCTGCAGATTTCGCTCGGTGCGGTTTTGGGCCTGTTTTGACCCAGTTCTCGGCCCAAAATAGCATACTAGAGCCAGAGAACATGCAGAAACGAAAAACAACATTCATTCTACACAGTTTTAAGTTTTTAGATCTAGTTTTTACTCCTCCTCTAGGTTTTCTCTCTACACAAATGATACTTTTAGGATATTATATTTCTACTACTTTTGCATTGGGATATTGAGAAGAGTTATTTCCTCATCAAGATTTCGTCATTCTAGTTCGTTCTCTTAACTTTGTTTATTTCTTCCATGTTGTTTGCCTTGTTCAATTTTGTCATTGGAATACTTTTATGATTATTTAATACAAGAATTATTTCTTTCATTTTAATCCATTTTACCTTCCAATAATCATGTCTTCTTTTGATTCCCTTTCATATGTTATGGATTTATTATTTACAATGAGTGAGTAGTTCCCTAACTTGATGGGGAGTTGATTGAAAGGAACCAATTGAGTTGGAAGGCTTGAAAGAAAGATTGTAATTGGGTTTACTGTTGGATTTCCTTCTAGTCACTAACATCAATCCCTTTTAATTAAGTGGGTTGCAAATTGTGAACAGACGTAGCATTCCAACGTGTTTGACTTTTCTTTGCCTAGTAAGGGATAACCAAACAGAATAACTTTTAATTATCAATTAATCTTGAGAGTACTCCAGCTATAATAGGAATTCCAACTAATCAACTCCCAGTCAAGGCTTTTATTTACATTGTTCAAATTCATCAATTTAATTTTCTGTTATTCAACTCAAACCTTTTTGAAAACATCTAATTGATAAAATAGTACACCTTTCTGCAACTTGTTGGGAGACGGCCTGGGATTCATACTCCCAGTATTTCAAATTTGAATTTCTGTGACATTTTTAAATTGATAAGTGGATTTCCGGTGAGTTAAGAACTATACTTGCAACGTACACATTTTCATAATTTTTAATTCACCAATTTTCGCTGCATCACCAGCTTAGAGCTCTTTGCGGCTTTAAGAGGAAAAGGGAGATGGCTCGTACTCAGAGCTGGCGCACAGGGTTCAATAAGGTTCCACACTTCAACTCGAAGCGCACGGATTGGTATCATGCTCAATTGAATGGATCACGGAGAACGTTTGGTCACCATGGTGAGAATCTATTTTTTAAACCGCCCGGATGGAATCATGTAGATCAAGACAGAGGCGGATTTAAAAGCAAAGCTTGGGATCATGGATCCTATCCTGACATTCGTCATCCCGGGAGCCTGAAAATTTGTTTGTAGCTGCTCAGAAGCTTTACACGCCTAGTTTGGGACCCCGGAGGCTATTGGCATTCCAAGTATTGGTGGAGATTTCTGGATGAATTTAAACATAAGCCGCCATAACAGGAAGCTCAACCAATGTCCAACTTAAGGACTTTAACTAAAAGTGCTAGGTGGGAGACAACCCACCATGGTATGATCGCTTCTTTTTCATTTTTATTTAGTTTTATCTGTTTTCGAGTTTTATTTTATTTTATTGTATTGAATCTGGAATTTTGCATAACATTCATATTAGCATTGCATTCTGCATACTGCATTAATAAAAAAAAAAGCACGCACGCGATGCGGCAGCGTCGCTGACGTGTCCGCGTCACATGTGCGTTGTGAAGAAGAGAAATCGAACAGAGAGTCATGTGAGAGCGTGGCTGGAGGTGTGCCAGTGGCACAAATCATCCCACGTGACTGCGTCCGCGTCACATGGGAATAATGGCCTCCCACGCGACCGCGTGACCCATGCGGCCGCGTGCCCTAATTTTCGACGTACAAAGGGTGCACAACGAATTATTGTGCGAGAGTGGTGCTGGATTGGTGCTGGATGCACAATCTCTATCATGCGACCGCGTCGCCGACGCGTCCGCGTCATTCCCTTCTCAAGCCCACTCACGCGATCGCATGCCCCACGCGATCGCGTCACCCCAAATTTGGCAAAAATAAAAATTCGAACAGAGAGTTGTGCGAGCGCGAGGCTGCCCTTGCACCAGTAGCATAACCTGAGTCACGCGTCCGCGTGACTGACGCGACCGCGTCGATTAATTTAAGCGCAAGTCGCGCGACCGCGTCCGCGTCGCTTGCACCGCACAACTTTTTCAACACAGCCAAATATCTTATCTTTTCTTCCCTGTATCTAATTCTTTTCTTCCTTTCTTATTTCTTTTCTTCTTTCTTCTCCCTTTTCTTACTTTCTTCTTCTCATCCCTCTTCACTTCTATTTAATTTTTTTCATAGTTTCATTCATTGCATTATTTTCATTGGTGTTAGAAATTTATTTATTTTGCTTGTGGGTTATTCAAGGAATTGTTTGACAATTATATATTATTTTTTATAGGGCTTCTTGCATGTTCTAATTAATATTTTCAATAACATATTCACCATGCATGCTAAGTGTTTGTGAAAAAGCCCGTATGGCATTGTGCATTATTTTAAATTATTCTCTTCTACTATTCAATGCTTGCTTTTCACAAATTTTCTTTACTATTTTATTAATTAAATATAATTATCAATACAAACGTTATTTTTAGTTTCTCACGACTAACAATACATTAAAGCTTTTGATGCTTGATCTATGCTACTCATGCCCTTGCCGGCATGCTAATAAACATCTTGTATCCAATACTCCCCATGCCTTGCTATATTTCCATTGATGAACTGATCACATGGAGTCGCGACCATGTCTTTCACTATTTTTTTTACTTGGCATGATTATCACTCATACCGCCCTCCTCTTTGCTCTGTCCTTTTGACTTCATGTCCCTTTCTCTTCTCCCTTTTTCAGGCTGGCCACCAAAACGGGTAAAGAGAAAGCTTCTACAACGAGCAACAGATGAGGAACCACAACACCCACCCACCTGTGCAATCTTTAAGTGTGGGGAGGTCGATACCGATCTCCACGGGTTAGTTAGTCCCTTCTCAACACCAACTTTTGTTTTTCATTGTTGCATTTGCATGTTTGATTGCATGTTTGCTTTTTGTGCATATTTTACCACTTGGTTAAAGTAATATTTTCTTTTTCAAGAAATTTTTATAGTATTTCACTAATTTGAATAAAACTTTTTGAAAAACTTGTTTGAAGAAATATTATTTTAGAACATAGTTTAGAGCTCGAACACACAAAACTAGTGAGATTTTGAGCCTATTTGATTGGTTGCATTTTATCAACCAATATTTTATTTTTGGTGTGTGTTTTTCTCTCTAAAATTGTGATCTTTGTCTTGCTTAATTCTATATTCCCATTGTTTGATGTATGCATGCACTGATATGATTGAGGCCCTTGTTTCACTAAGCTCACATACCCATATGCCCTTACCCTTTTATTATCCTTTGCAAACCAATTTAAGCCTAATATACCCATTTGTTCTCTACTCTAGCTCATTACTAACTCTAAGCGGAAAACAATAATGTCCTTAATTTGAATCCTTGGTTAGCTTAGACTAGTAAAAGTGCTAATGATTTAAGTGTGGGGAAGTTGGGTTTGAAAATATTTGGTTTGAATAATTGGGTGTTGTATATTTTAGTGAAAATGTGCAAAATAATGGTTGAGCACATGTTATTTCATTCAATACTTTAATTATATGCATTGAAAAAAAAGTAAAAAAGAAAACGAAAAGAGCAATTAATAAAAAGGGGACAAAATGCCCCAAAATAAATAAGTGAAATCAATGCATATGAGCTGCACTCAAAACTTAAAATGCATAAATATGTAAACACAGTTAATGGGAAGTTAGATTTTGCATTTCAATTAAATGGATTGCGTTAAGTTAGGTGGAAAGTTTATGTTAATTAAGGATTCAGATTTTAGTCCACTTGGCCAAATACAAACCTACCTTGACCCTAACCCCATTACAACCCTTAAAAGACCTCTTGATTTGTGTATTGGTGCATTAAATTTTTTGTTGAATGTTAGATGAAGAGCAAGCTATAGAAAGCAAGATTAGTAGAGAATTGACCCTAGATACTTGAGAGTTAGAATGATATACACTACTAGTAAGGGTTCAGTGCTTAATTCTATGTTCCCTGCTTTTATGAGCTATCTTCTTCTTGCAAGTTATTTATATTGTATTTTGTGATTTGAATTAGTAAAATCCAGTTCATGTTTATTCTTGAAAGATTTATTTACTTTTTCACCAAGTAGGTAGAATCATTTTAGCATGTAGTTGCATTCACATTCATAGGTTGCATTGCATGAGTCTTGTCTTTCCCTACTCATTTATTTGGTCTCCTTAAGTTTAGCATGAGGACATGCTAATGTTTAAGTGTGGGGAGGTTGATAAACCACTATTTTATGGTTTACAATGTGTTTAATTGTGTGGTTTTATCATGGTCTTTACCCACTTATTCATATAATTAGCATACATTTATATTTCCTTCCTAAAATTATTACATGATTGAAAACATGCTTCTTTGGTCTTAATTTAGCTAATCTTAATCCTCTCTTATTACCATTTGATGCCTTGATCTGTGTGTTAAGTGTGTCAGGCTTCATAGGGCAGGAATGGCTTAGAGAATGAAGAAGAAGTGTGCAAAGATGGAAGGAATACAAGGAATTGAGGAGATGACCAGCGAAAAGTCACGCGGTCGCATTGCTCACGCGACCGCGTGAACTAGAAGAAATCAGAGTGACGCGACCGCATGGCTCACGCGACCACGCGGATTGGAAAAGCACAAGTAACGCGGAAGCGTGGACGACGCGAACGCGTGGTAGGGAAAAACGCGAATGACGCGTCCGCATGGATGACGCGATCGCGTGACGTGCGCGATCTGCAGAATTACAAAAGTTGCTGGGAGAGATTTTGGGCCGCATTTCAACCCAGTTTTTGGCCCAGAAACACAGATTAAAGTCAGGAAACTTGCAGAGACTTTGGGGGATGCTTTCATAATTCACTTTCCATGATTTAGATTTAGTTTTGAGAGAGGTTCTCTATTCTCTCTCTTTAGGATTAGGATTTAGATTTAGGATTTTATTTGCTTCAAGGATTATCTTTTTACCAGGTTCAATGTTCTTTTGCTTGACAGTTATCTCTTATTTTCAGATACCATTAATGCTTGCTTGTATTAGTTATGTTACCTATTTGGCCTATGCTACATTCATGTTATGATTTTCTTATTTAATGTTATTTGAGGTATTTCAGTTTAATATTGCCTTCTTTTATTTATGCCATTGATTATTCCTAATCTGAAGATATTTTATTCCAATAGATTTAATTTCTTTTCCTTTTAGTCTTGGTTAAGAAATCAGTAACTCAGGAGTTATCTTAGCTCAATATAATTGATAACTGTTATCTTGCTAATTGAACTGAACTTCAATAATCCCAACCTTTTCTTAGGAAATAAATAGGATTCGAAGGTCTAACTAATTAGTCCCTTGACTTTCCTTTGCTTTAGCAAAGGTTAACTAAGTGGAATTAAGATTCAACTTTCATTATTAGTGATAAGAATAACTAAGTCTGGACTTCCAATTTCTCATACCTTGCCAAAGGGTTTGCTTCACAGTATTTATTTATTTTAATTGCCATTTAAATTATTTGCCATATTAATTCTTCATTCTCAAACCCCAATTTACAATCTCCATAACCAAAAATAAGAACATACCTCCCTGCAATTCCTTGAGAAGACGACCCGAGGTTTAAATACTCGGCTATCAATTTATTTAGGGGTTTGTTACTTGTGACAACCAAAATGTTTGCACGAAGAAATTTCTATTGGTTTAGAATCTATATCTACAACGCGACTATTTTTATAAAATTCTTTACTAGCAAAAATCCTAACGTCAACGGCCATCACTTTGAGATCTTTTTTTCGGTGTTGATTTTGACTTCCCCGATACGTCTTTGCCTGTGATGACGTTTACTATGATGGTTGGGTCTTCCTCTGGGCTTTCCTTGGGGGTTGTTTTTGCGTTCTTGGGTTGCGCCCTTCTCTTTCTGGTGACCTGTCTCTCTCCGCACGTTTTGGTTCTCTGATGAATTTGGCGAACTCTGAGAGCTTGCCGTCTCGTATGGCTTGTTCGAGGGCATCTTTAAGGTCGAAACAGTCTTGTGTCCTGTGCCCGTAACCTCGGTGGTAGTCGCAGTATAGGGTTTTGTTGCCTCCTGTTCTTTCTTTGAGTTGTCGGGCTTTCGGTATGATGCCTCAATCTGCTATTTGGTGGTATATCTCGGTAATTGGTGCTGTCAGGGGCGTGTAATTAGAGAATTTGCCGATTCTTGGTGGTCGGCTTGTGTTTGTTAATTTGGGGTGGTCTCTTTGATTTTCTCTGGGTGGTGGGTTATGTCGTGGTGCCGAGTTGCCGTGTTGGGTGTGGTTGTGTTGCCGCTTGTTGGTAGCGACGACCTGGCTGACCTCCTCGTCATTGATGTAATCCTTGGCAACATTTTGGATCTTGTGCATGGTCCACACTGGTTTGGTAGTGAGGTGCTTGCGGAAATCTTCATTCATGAGCCCGTTGGTTAAGTAGAGGCTTGCGACGGAGTCCGTGAGTCCGTCGACCATTAGGCATTTGTCATTGAAGCGGTCGAGGTATTTCCTCGTAGACTCGTCCTGTTTCTGTGTGATCCCTAGCAGGCTGATGGGGTGTTTGGCTTTAGTGATTCTGGTTGTAAATTGGGCCATGAACCTTCGCGAGATGTCGTGGAAACTGGCTATAGCTCCGTTAGGGAGGGCGTTGAACCATTTAATGGCTGGTCCGGCTAGGGTTACCGGAAAGGCTCTGCATCGGACTGCGTCAGCTGCTCCTTCTAGGTTCATCCTAGCCTCGAAGGCCGTCAGGTGTTCCTGGGGGTCTTTGGTTCTGTCATACTTCATGTCAGTGGGTTTATCGAAACCTTTGGGGGGTTTTGCTTTCAAGATCCTTTCCGTGAAAGGTGTGGCTCCCATTATCGTGTGGTCGTTTCTTGTGCGCTTGGTCTCTCGGTGCCCCCGATCTTCGTCCGAGTCGTGCTGACGACTTAGATCTCGGGAAGCGCTGCGGTTGTGCCTTTTGCTGTATCGCTGTTCTGGCGATTTTTCTCGCCTGTGGTCGCGCGAGGTGATGCGATCGTCTCTCCTGTCGTGTCGCCGAGTTGGCGATCTGCCGTGGCGAGATTTTGATCTGGAAGTTGCATGGCTTCCGTGTTCGTTATTGTATCTTTCCTTGGCGGTCAATCTGCCTTCGAGTTCCTGGACCCGGAGGCAGAGATCTTGGATGATTTGTGCCGCTTTGTCTCCTGTTTTCTCAGGGTGTTGCGGTTCCGTGACGACGTGGTCATTTTTCTTATTCTGTGTGTGGTGGATGGTGCTTGCTATCCTTCCTTGGTTTGCGACCTCCTGGTGTTTTGGGGTCGGATTCCTTATTCGAGAGTCATCCCGGCTTGGGGAGGCTTCTTCAAGTACATCCCCCATTCCGGTTTAGTCGGCGCAAGTCCCCACAGACGGCACCAATGTACAAGATGTCTCTTGTACGGGTTGAGGGATGGATCGGGAACTTGCGGGTCGAGGCAGATGCCGGATCGCTTGACTAGAGCAATGGGGGGATGGTACCTGCAAAGACACTCCGACGCTCAAGTCAGAATGGATCTGAGAGGTATTAGGTGTGAGGAATGAATGATTACCTGGGGGACCTGGGTCCTTTATTTATAGGTGATGGTAGTTATCTTATCTTATCTTGCTTGGCTAAGATAAGGGAGGCGTTTGAATTCAAAAGTTGGTTAGGAACTCTAGAAGGCCGACTTCGGGCCCTCTAGAAAGGCGAGACAGGTTAGACCCGAGTAATCGGGTTTAGGCGTAATCCTAGGTCATGGATCCGTGAGCTGAATCCGTAACAATATGTAATTTAATTAATTTTTAATATTAATTTATATTTTAATATATATTTTATATTAATAACTAATTTTAATAATTAATTTTAGTGTACATATAATATATTTTTAATGTGGTTCACAACACCCTTAATAATTAAGGGTGCGTGGCTATATATATTTCAATTAAGATCTCATTAATTATTAAATTATGTGAACTCCTCCTAACTTATTAGTCGTGATCTAGATTACACTAATGTGCATGGATTACACCCAAGAAAATGTTCTAAATAATAGTTTAATCATGAAAGAATACTACCAAATGCAAGAAATGATTGAAAAATAAGTAGTAACAAGAACGCATTTTATTTGATCTCCTCCTTATAAGGATTAAGATATTAATTAGTTCAAATCCTGAAAATTATCTACAAATAATATTCAAAATGAATTTGGATTACGAAACTACTATCTAGCTGTTTAATTTCTTAACAAAGCATGTTCAATAGACAGGGATTAAGGTACATGAAATTAAAGTGCACCATAGCCAGCTCGATCTCTCACAGGGACTTCATTTCTTGCACGAAACGAAAGAGTCAAGATAACTTAACTAGTTAACTTCGTTCTCTGGCCATGAAGCATGAATTTTAATGGACACCACACATTAATTCAATAAAACTTGACTTTAATATTATCACTAACAATTAAACTCCTTGCATTGCATTGCTTCCATATTTATGTTATGTTCTTATTTTACGTATCACATTAAGGTTAGTTCCTAAGGTAACATTTTCTTCTCCCCTAATATATGGATGTGCTAGCCCTCATTGCCACGAAGACGCAGAGAGGAAAAATGAGGATAGAGACTTGAATATTCGAATATGCCATTATTTGTTCGGTGAGATAGGTGTCTTATAAACTTGACCCCAAAATAAATATTCATTAAACTCTTAACTAACGAGAGAGGGCATAGATGTATGTACTAATGTATATTATTAGCATGTATATTCACAACCCTCTGAGTGTAATTAAAAATAAATAAATATATAATAGTAATATATAATATAATATATATAACAATGAAATAAAGTTGCATTGTGATTATTTAAACTCAACTGAAGGTATCTTGTTTCTAAAGATGATAGTAAAAAATTATTAATAACTAGTTTGACATACTTAATTAAAATGTTTAATATAATATATATATCATCATTTTAGTTATCATCTTTAGAAGACATTTTTTTTATCAGTAGTTACCTTAATTGAATTATCTGATAAAACAACTCCAACAACATACATTTTGTTTATATATATGAAAACAATGTTTATAAAATTAACAAATTTTATTAATTTTAGTTAATATTTAGCTAATTTTAAATATTAAAGACTACTAAATTCTAATAATATAAAAATAAAGGATTAGTTAAAAATATTAATTTATTATATTAATAAAAAGTATTAGTCTTTAATATTTATTCATCTTTCTGTCTGTGGTGAACTCTCTATATATATTTTGAGAGGAATAAAAGCAACCGACAATAAATGAAAAAAAATTTACATATTTAAAAATTTGAAAAATTTGTGAGAGAAAAAAATAAAAAAAAAGTCGATAATAAATAAAAATTACATATTTAAAATAGAATAATATTAGGAAATAAATTTTTTTCAGGTAACATCGATTATTTTTTTAAAATTATTTTTTATCTTAAATTTTAGACTCTAAATCTTAAATTATTATAACTATAATTTAAAAATTGGCTAATGTTGACCGACTAAAAGTTTACTTTTTTTTTTGAAAAATTATATATTTAAGATTTAAAAATTTATACATTTAAAATTCATGTTTTCTGGTTAGTAACTAACAATAAAACACAAAATTATTTTCTTTCTTTTTTTTGTTTCAATTTTGTAATACAAGAAAGTGTTATTTTGGATTTTTAGTAGATTATTTTATAATGCAACAAGCCTTTGATGACACACGCAAGAATAGTTAGGTGAGATAAATGAATACAAGATGATGTAGTATACGATTTTTCCAATTCGCATATTCCATCCATCATTATCATGTGACTTATAAGTTCAACATCATCAATACATTATAATAAGTTGCAAATTACTTTCACGTCTATAATCTATATATAAGTATATTAGCATATTACTCTACAACACAAATTATTTGTCAATATCATCGATTGTTTCGTTTTGCTTTTAAAGTGCCAATCAATCAAAAATTCTCAAAATCTATCTCACATTTTTTAAGTTCCTTGAGAAACAAAGCTAGAGTTGGATAGATACAATTAAACATGAAATCCAACTTTTCCTTGTTGTCCAAGCTTTTGATATTGCAATACCTATCAGTTCTATGCCTCTCTCAGGATTTTGATTTCTTCTACTTTGTTCAGCAGGTAAATATATAATTCGTATTCATGAGTAGTTCTTCTAATCATGAACAATAATGTTGTATTTTAATTTTATTTTTATTTGAATTTTTCATTCTTATGATGAATAGCTTCATATTCATTTGAATTATTATTATTGTGAATTTTGCAGTGGCCAGGAGCATACTGTGACACCAAGCAGAGCTGCTGTTATCCGAAGACCGGGAAGCCGACGGCGGATTTCAGTATTCATGGACTCTGGCCTAACTACAAGGATGGTTCATGGCCCTCAAACTGTGATCCTGACAGTGTCTTTGATAAATCTCAGGTACTTGAATTAACATTTTTAATTTGAAAAAAGAATCAAAGAAATTAAAAGATGGTGATGATCATGGAAAGCAGAGGTCCTAAATACTACTATTTGTTTGATACTTATGTAGGAATAGAACAGCAAAACATGACTAATAATATATTATCATTGAAATTTGCTCTACCCATCCATGGCTAGGATCTCCAAGCTTTCTTCTCGTTCAAGATCCATGCAGGAAAATAGTTCTTATATATTAACAACTTTAATACGTAAATTTAAATACATTCACACACGTAAATATGGGTGTATTTTTTTTTTTTCATTTTTGATATAGTTCATTTATTAAATTTGGTATATAACACCTATTAAATCTAAGCACAAAAAGATAAATAAAATAAGAATGCATGAAATTATCGAATTATTACAACTAATTGATGTGTTGTAGATTGAATATTTAAACTTTTATATATAAATTCAGTATATAAAAAAAATTTTCCTTCACATAAAAATTGGTGGGTCTATAAGAAATATATTACATAATGTTAGGAAAATTCACTTTATTATCGTGATTGCATTGTAAAAAAAAATAACATGTTAATCTTATGCATATACGAGACGTTACCTCTGTCCATATTGTTGTTGGTAGAGTCAAGATCAATTTTCAACAACCTCTTGATCACCGTACACAAACCGACAAAATATCTTAATTTTGTAATTTGATTTTTATTGCTCGTTGATATTCGTTCATCTAGCTGATGTTATAGATCTTAGTATTTTTTCTTTTTTCTTTTTTTTTTAAATTTTCTCTCTCAAATAATCAGTTATAGATCTTAGCTATTGTTATTTGTTATACAGTTTTCCCAATTTATTATTGTTTTGGAATTGAACAAAATAAATTTGAGTTGTACACATCCCATCCTCTGTTTGTTGATACGTGCACACTTTAATAAAGAAATAAAAGTGTTAGGTTAATGCTAAATCATAACAAAAAGGATAAGGGAGCCAGAAATTAGGTTGAAAAGACCTACCCATGCCTTTCAGATAACAAGCAACAAGTAGTATCACCATGTATTTTGTCCAACATTATTATTTTCTCTAAATATTTTCTTTCTGCGTCCGAAATCATATCCAACTATCATCATGATTCCTGTTAAAATTTTCGTAATATGCTTTCTCAACCGTAATAGATGAAAAAAGAAAAAAAAAATCGGTAGGTATGTGAACACAAATCTATTGTTTCATGCATATATAATGTTAGTAAAATTACATAAATAACAACAAGACGTATCTTAAATAAAATAGTAGGTTTCACTTTTTATTACTAGTATGTAAAATGTAAAATGTACGTTACGTTAAAATGGGTTAAAAAAAGGCCATTGATCAATCACAATTCATAAGTTAAGCAAATATGCTTAAGTATTTGATAGGAATGATGATATTTGATGTAATATATAGGTGTCAGACTTGATAAGTAACATGGAGAAGAATTGGCCATCATTGAGTTGCCCAAGTAGCAATGGAATGAGGTTCTGGTCACATGAATGGGAGAAACATGGTACCTGCGCCGAATCTGAGCTTGATCAGCATGAATACTTTGAAACTGCTCTTAAATTGAAGCAGAAAGCCAACCTTCTTAAGGCCCTCAAGGATGCAGGTACCTAAAATGCAACCTACAAATACAAATACAATACCCACAAATTCAACTTTATAAAATAGAAAATAATAAGATAAGATGATTCATTTTAGCTTCTCACTAAAATAAAATATGATATATTTTAAATGAGTATATATATATATAAAAATAAGTGGCACAATATTCTTCTTAAAAAATCTTAATTTTAGTTTTTAATGGAAATCTATATCTATAATTTTATAAATCTCAAAAAAATCAATATATTTTGATAATTAATTTTTATGAAATCATTTCTCCTAAAAATTTAAGGTCCATGTGAATTTTATATAAGTTTTTTATTTATTTTATGTTATTTTTTATTTTCTTTTAGGAGAACAACAAAGATTAAATTTTAGATCTTTTAAATCATAAAAATTTTAATATTATTTAATGAAATTATTTTTTTTATAAATTTAAATTGATAAAAGAAGGCAGATGAATATTATATCTCTAACATTAATTAAAGTTATAAAACACGTGTATGTAATGTATAATGTTGTCTAAGTTAAGAATTGCTAAATATAATTTATCATTTTATCCTAATTAAATTAGCGAAAACATGTTATAGTGATTTAATGAAAATGTGTTGCAGGAATAGAACCAGATGATGAATTTTATAGCTTAGAGAGCATTTCAGATGCTATAAAAGAGGGAACAGGTTTTACTCCAGGAATTGAGTGTAACAAGGACTCGGCACATAACAGCCAACTCTACCAAGTTTACATGTGTGTGGACACTTCTGGTTCAGATCTCATTGAGTGTCCTCTACTTCCAAAGAGCAAATGTGGTTCACAAATTCAATTTCCAAAGTTTTAAAGAGAATTTAGTTATTGAGCAGCTAGCTAGAACCTGCTTTAATTTAATTTGTATCTTGTATTTGATACTTGAAAGTCTTTATATTATTTTTAGCTTTCTTCCAAATAAAAGTGCAAGTGATGGATCGCCAATCTTCCTGTGAGGATTGTAAATGAGTTATTAGCTTGCTATTACATGTTCAAGAAGGAATTTAATGCTAATCTCGTTTATTTTAAATTTTAATCTAAAAACGGAATCATAGAATAGATCCGACGTGTCTAAAATAAGTTCAACTAATAATTTTGATGGCATTATTAGATATGTCATTTTTATGAATAATTTGATTAAACGAGAATCAACCAAAGTTTTAAAAGAAGAGTGCTGGTGAAATTTAATAAATATAAAACATTAATATATAAAATAAATAAATAAAGATTTTTGAATAGATAATATTTTAAAATAACAAATGTAACCTTTTGTTTTTAAATAAATAAATATAAAACATATAAATATATAAAAATATAATTTTTTTATTTATTAAGTTCAATTATTATGCAGTAAAATTTTATAATATTAAAAAAATTATATTAAAGTATTATTCTTAAATTACAATATATAAAACACAAAATAATTAAATTTTATTTTATACTTGAAAAATGAATAGATTGTTTCATTAAAAAATTAAAAAACCTAATAAACGACTAGTTTTGTTAAGAATATTATTATCTAACATAAATTATTTTATCCAAATATATCTAAATATGTATTTTATTCAAAATACTATATATAGTACATGAAAATCTATGTTGCTCTTTTTTCACTTTTTATTTAAAAACACTTGAATTTTTTATTTATACTTTGAAAGCATAGAAATAGAAAATAAGAAACAAATTTGTTTAATTTTTTAAAAAAAGAAATAGGTAAAAATTTGTTTTTGCTAAAGCAAAAATTAGGAATGACATGAAAATTCAAATTATCAAGACTTAATATATCCTATTTCAATCAGGATGGTTTAAGTATGGAATTGAAAAAGTTTATACCATATCTAATATTTTGTTGTTAACCCGAATTAATCAAGTTGAAGGGAGACAAAAACTCATACACGTACAAGTAAAATCATACTTCAAATTTCTACCAATTACTTATTATAGAAACACTTCTGGAAACTATCATTTCTACATTCCCTAAATTAATATCAAGAAGTCTTGCTTCTCTTCCTGATATTCCAATTGGTTGGTGCTTAGTAACTTTGCTTGTCGAAATCATTTGGCAATACCCTTATTCTATAGAAAAGAAAGAGACTACTATTTCATAGTAGTTTTAGGACAATTTAGTTGATGGAACTGCTTGAACTTGAGAAAGGAATTGAATCAAGTTAACTCAAAACTAAAATGTTTTAGTTTTATTTTTGTAAAAATTAAATATGTAGGAGATTTTTTTATTTTGTCTCATAACAGAAATAAAACAGAGAAGAGAAGAAGAGATAGAGCCCAACATGTATTTTAGTTCGGTTTCTATGTGTCATGAAATCTATATCCAGTCTCCACCACAACCATGGTACACTACGCCAAATTTAACATATAGCTACATTTAATTTGTGACCCTTATTTTAAGGGTCTCTATGAATTTATATAGTGACATTTATATTTATAAATTTGTAACCGTCACTGTAGTACTAGTATCTTTCTATCTGAGTCTCACTCTTTTCCCTTATTTTGTTTTTTCAAAACCCCATTCACAAATCCATTCCGCTATAATCATGGAGATGAGAGGAGAAGAGATGAGAAAGTAACAATCATTCCCGTTCGAGTTCACTATTGCGGTTCGAGTCCGCCGTTCACTGTTCTCGCATCGCGGTTCGAGTTCGTCGCCGTTCAAAATTGCGGTTCGAGTTCGTTGTTCCTTGTTCTCCCATCGCATTTCTAGTTTGTCGTTCGCCGTTCATCACCGTGGCGGTTCGAGTTCGCCGTTCACCGTGGCGGTTCGAGTTCGCCGTCTCCGTCTCCGTCTCCGTCTCCTACGCTGTCCTTTCTCTTTCCCTCTTTTGTTAGTGTAAACCCTAATCCCCTGTTTTCGGTAACCATTTCTTCTCTTTTAACCACAATATTCAACATGTTCGATGAAATGCTTCAACCAAATTTGTTTATTTTTTTCTTTGCATTCTCTTATTTCTATTGCTATTGTAGTACAATTTGACATTAAAAATGTTCTTATCATTAGCTCTTTAATTGAGTATTTAACAATGCTTTTAGTTGGCTCTGAATTTATATTGTGGATTACTCATAGGTAGAATTTGTGGTATCTATTAGACTGCTACCAATACTTCAAATCAAAATACCTTTATAGACATAAGACACCAAATCTACTTTACTTTCTCTTATTTTAATTTAATTATCTACTCCATGCTGCATGTGATTTGCAGAACTTGAAATTGAATACTATCCTAATGGGTAGTTGTTCACAGTCAAATTGAAGTTATATATTGAGTCAATCAAATACTTGATCATTTTTTATTTTCACCCAATATATACTTAGATATTCTCTTGTTAACCAATAATCAAGAATCAAATCGTTGTATAAGAGACATGATGGAGGCTATGCAAGAGGCAATCACCTTTTCTAACTATATATACCATATTTAGGACTTTATTTTGTGATGGATGCATGCTTATCCATATCGTAATCTCTGTGTGTTGGGTCTATTTGCTTGGGCATAGCTATGTAGTGTACTTGTTTTGCTTGGACATACCGTAATCTCATCTTCAAGTGCTCTAGTTATCAATTTAAGTAAATTTAGGGGAGTCGCATCTTTTATTAATCCTTAACTACACGTAGCACACTCCAGATATATTAAACCAGAGTCTTATTTCATAATTAGCTTATTCAATTACTGCCATCTGAAAATCCCTAAAAGATATTGAAGATATTAATCCATTAGGGATTTTCAATAACCAGAGATATGATCATAATTAGTTTTGATGATATTGAAGATGTGCATGTAATAATATCTCTGTTTCAAGGTTTCAAGCTCTCTCTTCGACAAGTAGCACTCCTCCACTGTAATAATATCCCCTTTTAGAGTGATTTTAATTTCATTTCTGATGTGTTTCGCAGGGGATTACAAGATTCTTACTCTAATTCCTCACTTCAATTAGGTATGTGTGCTTTATCCTTATGGAGTTATGGTAAGCTTCAATAATTTCTTTCTTTGCTTTTTTAAATAGAAAATGTTGATTTGTAAGATAAATCAGCCTCAAGTCCTGTCTCTATGCACTTGATTAAAAAGCTGAGAGAACTAATTGTCTAACAAATGTTAAAAATCTTGACATTTTGACATGGATAGATTTAATTTCCCTGTTTTGACATGTTAATTGCTGATTTTGATTTTGATTTTGATTTTAATCAGCCAAAAAATGCACAGAGTCTGCTAAACTTGAGAAAAACAAGCAGTGCCCTTTTAATAGAGTCTAGAAAGTCGTTTTGTGATTTTTCATGAGCTTGTGGTTCAGATTCATGTGATTGTGCAGAAGATATTGCATTTATCAAGTATGTTTTGTCAATTTTATGATGAGTTGTAGATCCTCCTTCAATGCCTTTATAATGGAGCTTTGAAATGTTTACACTTAGTTTTGAATCAGATTGGATTAAAAAATTAATTTAAGTAGATATGATGCAAATTAAATCGTTTGAATCAAATTGTATAAGATTAACACATAAAATAAATTTGATATAATGAAAAATAATTAAAACAAATTAGGCTGGTTTTACCTTTTAAACCGATTTATTATTTTTTTTTAGTTGTCAAATGACGTAAATTCAGTTGTCATGAAAAATAAAATAAATATATACATATTTTATTTATAGTGTAAATATTTTATTTGTGTGTTATTTAACTTGTTTATAATTGTCATTTGCCTTATAATTGCATTGTTTCTATTTCATTTACATACCCCAAATTAATCAAATCTTGAAATTTGTCTTGTTCAGTATTAATACACATGCATGGAAGACCTTGTTTTTTATTTAATGTTTAGATTAATGCGAGTTTTTTTTTTTCTCTTCTTTTTTAATAGGTTAATGCAAGTGGTTCAGTTCAGAACAAAGGTTGGACTCTTGAAACTGTCGACCATAAGGATTCCAAGGAGCCTGAGGTATTGAGAATCAGGGGTTTTAAATTTAACAAAGTTGATCAGCTAGAAGCAAAATACACCGAGCCTGGCAAGTTTACCCTCAAGCCTTGAACCTGCATCTGCTCTTAAGAAATTTTAGCCTCTCATCTGTAAGTGTTGTTATGAACTGGGTTTGTAAGTCTTTAGTATTTTTTTAGTTTAATATTTTTTGGATGACTGGTTGTAAGTCTTTAGTATTTTTTGGACTTCGGACTTGATTTCAAGTGGCAGAAGCACATTTCAATTTTATATTTGTTTTATATAATAGGAGAAATGCTATTTATTTTTTAAATTTTCAGTTTTTAGTCAATTTTTTTATTTAAATAATATTATTTAATTAATTTGAATATATATTTTTATAAGAAGTTACTTATTTTTTATGAAAAGTTACTTATTTTTTAATTTTTTTTAAGACTAAATGATAGATCATTTTAAAAAAATATCTTATTGTACTATTTTAATAATGTATATCTAATATGATTGACGTAGATATGTGGTCTTGCCTTGTGCACATCATGGTTTGACTTGTATTTGCTTGCTTTCGTTGATAATAATCTCTGGCCCACGTAGAATTTTCTATATGAATGCAGAGAGAAGATTCATATAAGTATTGTTGGAAGTGAGAGAGTTAGAAGGTGGAGCTTCCTTGCGGCATCGCCACATTCAGTTAGTTTTTTTCTTAATTTATATTTATTTTAACTACTGCACAAACTATATTTTTATTGCATGGTACTTTTCATAGTTTAGTATTTATTGCATTGTAGATAGAATTAAGGATATACTCTTGTTTGAAATTTGAAGGAATATTCTTATATTGGTTCAATGGATAAGTCATGGATCACAAAGCCAAGAAACTCAATAGAGTATGAGCGAGGGGTTAGGAGGTTTATTGATTTTGCCTTCGAAAATAGTTTAGCTGAAGCAACTGTATGCCCTTGTTTGAAGTGCGGTTTTAGAAAAAAAGTGACAAAGGGTGAGATGTATGATCACTTGATATGTACCCAATTCCCGAAAGAATATACACTTTGGTTTTATCACGGAGAGACTGAGGTAGGGGATCCCAGTAGTAACGTCTCAAATAGTGATGCTTCAAATGCTTTTGATGATTTTAATCAAGATTCTATTCATGACATGCTTGGAGATGCTTTTGGAACTGATATGCACTGGGCAAATGAAGTCTCATTAGAGTCAGATGAAGACATTGATGGAGTTGAAAGAGTGATGCCAGATGTAGCTGATGCAGCGGAGTTTGAAGAATTAGCAAGTCATGCAGAACTACCTTTGTATGAAGGGTGTACAAGATATTCAAGATTGTCCTTTTTGGTGAAGATGTATCATATTAAGTGTATATGTGGGATGACTGACAAGGCAATGTCGATGATATTTGAACTCTTACATGATGCATTTGAACATGCAGAGATTCCGAGTTCATTTTATGAAGCAAAGAAAACTATCTTGAAGCTTGGTATGAATTATGAGAAGATACATGCATGCCCGAACAATTGCATGCTGTATTGGGGTGAAGACAAGGAGAAAGAAATGTGTAAAGTTTGCAACAAGTCTAGATGGAAACTAGATACAAAGGGTGGTGAGATTCAAGAATCAAATGATGGGAATATTAGGAAGAAGGTGCCTGCTAAAGTTCTTCGTTACTTTCCATTAAAACCTCGTTTGCAAAGGTTATTTTTGTCTTCAAAGACAGCCGAGGCCATGAGATGGCATGATGTTGCTCCTAAGGAAGATGGTGTAATGACGCATCCTAGAGATTCAGAAGCTTGGAAGATGTTTGATTTAAAAAACACTTCATTCGCAGAGGATCCACGAAATATACGTTTGGCATTAGCTACTGATGGTATTAATCCCTATCGTAGTATGAATGCAAATTCTAGTACCTGGTCAGTTATTCTCATTCCTTACAACACTCCTCCTTGGATTTGTATGAAGCGGACGTCTTTTATTCTTTCAATGATAATTCCTGGAAAATCAAATACTGGTTTCACATATTTTACTTTATCACCAATTGAGAAGAGGCAGGCTCATAGGCATGTTTTGACAAATTGTCGTGCAGTTGATAACTATCTTAGGGATTATAGAGATATTGTGAAGAAAAGATTAAGAAGCCGAACAAGGGATACTACTGAGATAGACAAAAAGGTTCATAGAGAATTTGTTGATTGGTTCTCTAATCATGTAAGAGAAATTTCACTTATTTCATTTTCTATTTTTGCAATATGTCTATGACTAACACAAACATGTTAATGTGCTTTTAGATTTGTACTAATCTCAACAAACTTCCTGATGTGGATAAAGACATTCTTATCAGTCTTTCTCAAGGACCATATGACCAAGCAAGAAAGTTCTCTTCATATGATGTTAACGGATATAGATTTCGAACTTTAGCAAGGGATAATGGATTAAAAACTCAGAATAGCGGAGTCTTTGGTACATTTGGAACAAGAAGTTACTCAAGTAGTAAAGATACCCGAATGAACTTTGGTGCGGTACCTTATTATGGAAAGTTGGTAGACATCATTGAGCTTTTCTACAATGGCTTTACAGTTCTCTTGTTTAAATGTCAATGGGCAAACACAACTAGTCCTAGAGGAATCAAAAAAGACAATTTGGGTTTTTTATCTGTGAACTTTACAAGACTCATACATACTGGTGAACATGAAGATGACGAGGCATATATTAAAGCTTCTGAAGCCCAGATGGTATATTATGTGGATGATGAGAAAGAAAAAGGATGGTGCATACCAATTCACTTGAAGCCAAGAGATTTGTATAACATGGCTGGAGATAATATGGGTGAAGATGACGAAATTACAGTATCCAATGATAATTATCCACCACAAGACTTAGAGTCTCTTTTTTCAGATGAAAATACAAATATAAAATTGGCGAGAATAGTTGTAGATGATGATCTTCCAATAATCAATGAAAACTATGATGAGAATGAGGATATGCTTGTGTAAAAGACATTGAGCTTACAAGACTAAAAAAGAAGTGCTAAGGAGGTTGAGGCAGCTGAGGCTGCAAAAAGAAGTGCTAGAGCTGCAGTTGCTTCATTGCTTCCTTCCAAGTTGTTTGGGAATAAGGATGCTGATTCAGAGGCTAAATGATGCAAATGCTTCTGAGCCAGAGTTGGTAGAGAGAATAACTGAAACTGAGGGTTCAGTTAATGGAGAGACTAAAAAAGAGGTAACCGCTTGAAGTTGTAACTTCATTAATCTTGATATGCTTAGATCAGGAAATTTAATGCATGTGTTTCTTCTTTATCAAAAATAGTTTTGAATAATAAACTTATGTTACCAAATTTTTTATTAATTTTATATGTAATTAAATTGTTGGGGAAAGGATTATGCAGTTATTGAGTTGATCAATTTCACATTGAAACTTCCTTTTCCTTTTCCCCTCTAGTGCTGCAGCTACAAGATTATGGCTCTTGGATTGTGACTTGTTTTATGACTAGAAATGAGAGTAATATTTATCTGGAAATTATACTGAACTTTCTTAAATGAGAGTAATGTTTCCTCCCATACTGATGATCTATTTGTTTTTCTGTGGGGTAGGAGTCTCAATTGAAATCAGGGGGCAGGCAGGATTCTTATGAAGGTTTGGCATAAATTACTCCTTGCTGTTGCCTGTTCTATCTTATGTCCATTCTTGTAAAACTTGGTAGTTTTGTTTGGTGCACCTATAAACTTGATGTGAGCTTAATGATTAATTTAATGTTAATTCATAATTCTGCGGTTCTTTATTACTTTTCCTTTGTTAATTTTTCTATGTAAAATATTAATAATAGAGCAGATATAATAACTCTTATTATTTCTCACTGTTACAACTCTTAAACTGTATACATACCCAAGCATAGTTTAGTTGTTGATGAAGTCCTCAAATATTTTAATCTTTTGCTTATAACTACTACTTCTTGCTCTTGGATTATTTCATAGTTTATTCTTGTGTTCTCAAGCTCAGATTTGAAGTGACTGAAGATTGATCATTCACCATAAGGCTTTTGGACTGAACCGGAATAATGTTGTCAACTGCAGAAGAAGCTATTGAACTTACAGCGGAGGGACTGGATACCATTGAAGCAATTGATTGTGTTTTAGGATCATCTTGGAGTTTCCTTTTGGGAACTTGATTCCAAGTATACTGGGTTAGTATGATGCAATCAAATACTTCAATGTTTCCTTTTGAATTGAGAGGTGAAAAGGTTTGATTAAGGCCTGTCTGTGAAATCTTTGTCATGTTTGGATCAGGAATTGTTATTAGTAGCTAGTGCTCTTCTTTGTTCTGTTTTATTAAGCTCTGACACAGTGAAATCATAATTAAGCATTTATGGTTGAGTAGAGACGGGTTCTAAACATCATTGTCCACTTGATTTGCAGATATTTGGAGCCAAATTGTCTGAAGGTGTTTTTGTTGGCTCATTTCTCTCCATGTCATCAATAGCAGTGGTATGTTTTCCCTGTTTCTCCAAACCAAAAATTACTGTATATACCCCCCTTCATACTAAATCAGTTAATGGTTCCATCTCCACACCTTTATCCCAAATCCTAAACCTGAAAACCTTATAAGTTCATTTAATTGTAAATTTTTATGAGCTTGGGGTTATGCCGTGTATTTCAAACAAATTCAAATGCGCATTAGTCTTGGTGGTAATCTTTATTTGGATATTTCTAATTTCCTATATTTCATGTTTCATTGCAAGTCCCTTTATTCGTGAATGCATTCTAATCATTGCATTCTCTCATTTGTAGAAGACAAGAGTTACTTGTGAAGTAATTGTTGAAGTTTGATACTATTGAGGTTGAATGTGAAGTGAAGTTGAGGAGAAAAGTTGAGGATTAAGTTACAAGTACAATTGTTAGCTTTATATGTTTCGATTAAGTTAGGATTTTTTGAATTTACATTTTATGGATTATGACTATGTAAAATTTGTAGAATTCAACTTTTGAAATATATTGTTTCTATTTTTGTAAAACTTGTGAGATTGAGTTTAAATTTGTTGAAATATAATGCCATTTATTATTTTGTTGATAGACAAATAAATTATTATTTATAATAGAAATAATTTTTTTAATAATTAATAAAACAAAACATTGATGTTGGAGAGATTATGACAGTTTAAAACAGTCACTAAATACTGGAAAAAACTGCCATAGGAATTAGTAACTTAGTGACGGTTTTAAATCAAAAAATCTGTCACTAAAAATATTGTGATGGTTTAAATTGTCACTAAATATACCTAAAAACTGTCATAAGAACTAGTAACTTAGTGACGGTTTAAAATAGTCATGAAATATAAAGAAAAACTGTCACAGAAATTAGTAATTTAACGACAGTTTTAAAACGTCGCGAAATGCAGCCTAAAAAGCAACTTTACAAGTGTTACAGATTAGTGACGGTTTTATACTTCAAAAACCGTCACAAACAATTTAGCGACACTTCTTACCAACGGTGGTCCAAAACCGTCACTATGTCAACTGGCGACGCTCAAATCTGTGACGCTTTTTTTTACCGTCGCAAAACTATTTAGTGACGGTTAAAACCGTCGCCAAGCATTAAAAAAAACCGTCGCCAAAATGCTGTTTTGTTGTAGTGGTAGAATTTTCACTATAATCAAACAGATATTACAAACTCCAATACTAATGAATTACAACTTAATTCATCTAATATCTTCCACTAAGCTTTCTACTCCAAAACCTAGCAATCCAAGTGCTGTCCTAACTTGGAAGGAGAATCTAGCCAGATTCAGAAACACCAAGTGCTATCCCAATTTGGCAAGGAGAACCGTAGATTCAATCTACCACTAAGTGCTATCCCAACTTGGTAAGGAGAACTAAACCTTAGTTCAACAAAATCAAATTACATAGAAATATTTTTTTGGCCTTTTTTCATGCATATCTCTTGCCTCTTCTCTCATGACTTTTTCAACTTTTATTCATAAGCCTTTTTCTTAAATACAGAAAGATGACATTAGATAGCCATAGCAAAGAAAATCTAAAATGAAGCCCAAATTGAAGAAAAATTATTTCAGCTCAAGTGTTTTGAGATGATGCTCTTATATCACTCTATTTTCCTTGCTTTCAAATATTGAAGTGAGGCCAGCTTTATAGATAAAGCTTGCCCTTCAAATTTCAACGTTGTCTCTTCTAATTCTTTTTCTTGATCCTGTCCGTTGAAACTGTCTCCATTAGCATGTAATGTTCTTTTTCATTCTGCTCCACTAATTCTGCTTGTTTGAGGAGTTGCTCCACCAACTATGTTGTCCTTGGATCTGCTATCTTTATTGGCATGCATAGAATTTCCATATTTGAGCCATTACTGCTGCTGTCCATTGTTCTACGATTTTGTTTTTCTCTCTGATGAGCTGATATCTTATACGCTTTTTGACATCATTTTCATATAGGTTTCATTAATTTTTGTTTAGTTTTTATTAAGTTTTTATAGGTTTTAGTGTTAAATTCACATTTTTGGATTCTACTATGAGTTTTTTGTGTTTTTGGGCTATTTCAGGTTATTTCTAGCTGAAATTAAGGAGCTGGAGCAGAAATCTGATTCAGAGACAAAGAAAGCACTGCAGATGCTGTCCAAATCTGACCTGCCTGTATTCGAAAGAGCTTTTATGGAGCTACAGAAGTCCAAATGGAGCGCTATCAACGGCTATCGAAATCTGACTTTCAGAACTTTTCAGCAATATATAATAGTCTATACTTTGCTTCGGATTAGAAGGCCCAAAATGGCATCCAACGCCAGCTTCCTGCCCCTTCCTGGCGTCTAACGCCCAAAGAGCAGAGACCAATGTAAAAATGCCCAAAGAGGACTCCCTAGCTGGCGTTCCATGCCCAAGAGACCTCAATGCACATGGATTTCATCAAAGCTCAACCCAAACACTCACCAAGTGGGCACCAAAAGTGAATTTTAGCACTAAATAAACTATTTTACTCTTACTAGTCATCTGTTTAGTATTTAAGGATTTATGTTTATGTAATTCAGGCATTAAATCAGCTTTTAGGATCATCATTCAGCCACATACACATTTTACCATTGTTTTTACTTTCAGTATGAGTTTCTAAACCTCCTAGATTGAGGGGAGGAGCCCTGTTGAGTCCTATGAATTAATAAAAGTACTATTGTTTCTTCTTCGATCACTGTTTGATTTATCTCTAAGATGTATATCCCGATCTTCATCGTGGTGAACAGGAATATCTGACAAATTGGCTCTGTTCATCACATTAAGATGAACGTACCTGACAAACACCCGCGTCTACTTGGGTTCGTGTGAGTACCTGGAAGAAAAGCATGAGCCAACAGCTATTGAGACACTAGTTTAGCTGATCTCCGGTGAGATTAGGGTCTCCGTGGTATAGGCTAGAATCCCAAGAAGTAGCATTCTCCGATCCGGAAGATTCGACCTTGTCTGTGACGTTTTGAGTAGGATCGCTCAGAGAATGACTTACTAAACGCTTCACCCTTCGTCAAATTGAATAACCCCGGCCAATGGCCACGGCCAATAGTGTTCATTCCATAGCAGAGGAGATCAATGACCACAGACAATGGATTTGATCACTTACAGCCTGCCACAGAAGAAGATCATTCACAAGCAAAGAAGACAGTAGTACAAGAGTTACTTCAGAAAGACAAAGCAACTCCGACTCTCAACTCTATTCCTATTATTTATAGAATATTACATCCAATGATCTTCTGATTTTGCTTGACTAAGACCTGCAAGACAACCATAGCTTGCTTCAAGCCACAATCCTCGTTGGATCAATCCTAACTCGCTCAGGTATTACATGGATGACACAGTGCACTTGCTGGTACTACTGCTGTACAAAATCGTGTAGGGTTTGCGTACACGTGCACCACTCTCCCACTATCTGAAATTTGCTTTACTGATGTCCTTGGTGTAGTGAAATTGTCCTTGTGTCTTGTTGCTTTGCTAGAGCCACAGCTGTCACATAATATTGACAAATATTACTTTACATTTTTCTACATGTGTTCAAACCATGAACATTCAGATCTCTCTCTCTTGACTCATCGATTCTGATTTGTTTCTTCATTAACGTGTAATGGGTTGAAACATTGGAGTTGTAACACTTGAAGTTGCTGAAGCAACATTAACTTGGGCTAAGGAGTAAGCAAATGGGCCTGCATCACTAGCACACACTCATTAAACAGACTTGGGCTTTCAACCCAAATAATGTTTGTCATCATATATGTAAAACCCAAAATCAAATTTAACTCAACAATCTCCTCCTTGATGACAAACATAATAAAAGAGGATGAGTAAAATTAAAATTTGATCTACAGACAGAGTTAGAACACTTCCCTTTGATGATCATCCGAAATGTGTTAGTGCTCCCCTTAATTTTAGCATTTTTCTCCCTTAGTCATGGGCTACTTCTTGAAATAAAAATAACTTAAAGCAAACAAACAACCAATACCAAAGCAATATAACACGGCAACAATAATGCAAAACATATGATCATTTAACACAAGCACCATTATGCAAAAGATGCCACAGTAGATTAACAAAGAACACATAATGCCTATCATGCAAAGATTATTTCAGGAGATAACCGCATAGCATAAACATTAAACATCAAAGGCTTTAAAGATCTCTTTTCTTTTCTTTTTTTCTTTTTTTTTTCCTTTTGTCAACAAGGATGGAAAATTAAAAAATCTGCACAAGAGTGTTAGATTCACAGCTGTAGCAGCCATAAGTAGTAATCAAAATGAAGTAAGTAAACTGTCTACAAGCAGAATAAAATTTTGGAGGATGTGAATGTAGCCTTTGGTAGAAGTTGCTAGCTAACTTTCTGAGGGCCTGAACACACGATGGAAGCTCCATGTCAACAGAGCATCCAACCAAGCGTTCGCTGGAGCCGGGATTATATTAGAGAGCTCAGAAGGAGTGACTTATGACCAATCCATTAAATTTGAGTTTTCGTTCTCCAATAACCAGGTGGAGTACAAAGCTATGATTAGCGGCTTGATACTAGCAAAGGAAGTCGGAGTGGAAAAGCTCGAAGTCAACAGCGACTCTCAAGTCGTGATGGCCCAGGTGAACGGGATATACCAGGCTTGGGACCCGCTGCTACAAAAGTACTTAGAAAGAACCAAAAAATTGTGTGAGGACTTTGAGGAGGTGATTGTCCAGCATGTACATAGGGAAAGAAACGCCAAAGCGGACATCCTATCAAATTTGGCGAGCACTAAGACCGGATCAGGGAACCGGTCTCTCATCCAAGGCTTGATAAAGGAGCCATCGGTGGCCCTATGCTCGGCTCGGTGCTAAGAGACATCTTCCTCCTGGATCGATCCGATCCAGTGATTCTTGAGGAAGGAAAGCTGCCAGGGAACAAGGAAGAAGCTAAGGTCGTAAGAAGAGAGGCCGCCAAACACACGGTGGTTGATAAACCACTATTTTATGGTTTATAATGTGTTTAATTGTGTGGTTTTATCATGATCTTTACCCACTTATTCATATAATTAGCATACATTTATATTTCCTTCCTAAAATTATTACATGATTGAAAACTTACTTCCTAGAGACTTTTAATTAGGTATTTTAATTCTCCTTTATTCCATTCGATGCCGTGATCTGTATGTTAAGTATTTCAGGCTTTATAGGGCATGAATAAAGTGGAGATTGGAAAGGGAGCATGCAAAAATGGAAGGATCACAAAGAATTGATGAGATAACCAGCGAGAAGTCACGCAGTCGCATGGCTAACGCGACCATGCGAGATAGAAGAAATAACAGTGACGCGCTCGCATGCCTGACGCAACCGCATAGATTGGAAGCTGCATGAACGACAGGAATGCGTGGACGACGCGCACGCGTGGTACAAGAAACGCCGAGTGACGCGAACGCGTGGATGACGCGGCTGCGTGACGTGCGTGATCTGCAAAATTTCAGAAATCGCTGGCAGAGTTTCTGGGCCGGATTTCAACCCAGTTTTCGGCCCAGAAACACAGATTAGAGCCAGGGAACATGCAGAGACAGAGAACAACATTCATTTCGCATAATTTTTAGTTTCTAGATCTGAAATTGCTCATCCCCTAGGTTTTACTCACTTGAACATTCATAGTTAGGATTTTGAAGGTTTTGGCTTTAGCTTTTGAGAAGAGTCTACCTCCGGTACCAGTTATTATATTCTGTTATTTACTTTCCATTTATTCTTCCATATTCTTAATCCCCCCCAGAGTTGACATTGGATTATTTTCACAAGTTATTAATATAGACTATTTTTATTTTCAATTAATCCCTTTCATTATTATTCATCATGTCTTCTTTTATTTTTCCCATTAATTTTGTGAAATTTATAATTATGATGAGTGAGTAGTTCCATAACTTGATTGGGAGATGATTAAAAGGAACCCTTAAGTTGAATCACTCAAGAGAGAAATTATAATTGGGTTATTTGTTGGATCACCCTCTAATCATTACACTAGTCCTTCCCAAGAGAGAGGACTAGGACTTGTGACTAGAAACAGCTTTCCAACTTGCTTGACTTTCCTTTACCTAGTAAGGGATAACTAAGTAGAGCTACTTCCAATTATTAATTAATCTTGAGAGTACTTCAACAAGAATAGGGCTTCCAACTAATCTACTCCCAGTCAAGGCTTTTATTTAAGATTAATTAAATTCTCTAATTTAATTTTCTGTTTATCAACTCAACCATTTTTGAAAATACCTGATTGATAAAATAGCACATTTTTCTGCAACTCGTTGGGAGACGACCTGGGATTCATACTCCCAGTATTTTAATTTCAATATTATGACAACCCCTTTTAAATTGATAAGCGGATTTTCGGCTGGTTAAGGACTGTATTAGCAATGTATTTCTATTAATAAATTCTTAACTCGCCAATTTCTGCCATGTCAATTTTTGGCGCCGTTGCCGGGGAGTTACAACAGTGTGCTAATTTATTGATTGGCTTTTATTTAATTGCAATTTTTCTTTTTATTTTGTTACCATGAGCTGTATGCTTCTTTCGTTAAATGACGCGTTCACTTCCTGTCCAAGCTTGCCAGCATTTGACCCTGAGATTGAAAGAACTATTTTACGTATAAAGCAAGCTCGGTGTCGGTGAGTCCTCTCTGAGGACGAACCTGAAACGTCATCTAAGGAAGAAACAAGCTCCCTCTCTACTGATCCAGTTGATTTACGTGCAGGTGACATGGCAGCACCCAGGAGAGTCACTATCCAGGAGGAAGGAACCCCTGATTTTACACTACAACCATTTCAAGCACACCACCCAACAGTGGCTGTGGATTTCAAAATAAAATCTTCGCTACTCAACTTGATGCCCAAGTTTCATGGCTTACTTGCTCAAGAGCCTATCAAGCACCTTAGGGATTTTCAGACTGCCTATTCTACTGTTAAGCGTGATGGCACTGATAAAATCTCCATTCTGTTAAAAGCCTTCCCATTCTCTCTTGAGGGAAAGGCAAGAGAGTGGTACTACACTCAACCCGGAACAACTGTTTCCAACTGGGATACACTTAGAAGAGAATTTCTGGAGAAATTCTCTCCAGCTAAAGTTGCCGATAAACTGAGGAAAGACATGTCCATGATCGTTCAGGATGAATCTGAGACCCTCTATGAATACTTGGAATGCTTCAATAATCTTCTAGAAGCATGTCCATACCATATGATTGACAAGATAGTGTTACTCGACTACTTTACACAAGGCATAAAATCTCAAGATAGGACCACATTGGAAGGTGCTAGCAATGAGTCTATGAAAAAGTACAAGACTACGGAAGAAGCATGGCAATTGATCAGTGACTTAGCCGAATCTACTAGGAATCACAGGAAGAAACAAAGTCGGTCAAGAGCTGTTGTAGAGGTATCCACTAGCAAAGAGACTGTTGCTATAGCTCAGAGCTTATGTGAAATGACTAACTTGCTGAAGCAGATGCAGCTAAGTCAACAACATCCTCAGCAAGTTCAGCCTTCTCCACCACAGCACAGCCAGCAGTTGGTTCCACAAAGAGTATATGGAATCTGTGCAGATTATAGTCATTACACTGATGAGTGTCCACAACTCCAACCGGAAGATCACATTGTAGCAGTCACTCATAATTTCTATGACCGCCCCAATCAAGGGTACAATCAAGGTGGCAGCTATAACCATGGATGGCAGGATAACTCTAACCAAGGCTGGAGAGATAATTCTAACCAGGGTTGGAGGGACAATCATAACAGAGGAGGCAGAGATAACAATGGAAATCAGAGGTGGAATAACAATAACAAGTTTAGGTAGCAGAATCAGAATCAGGCCTATAGAGCACCTCATCTAAGACAGCCTCAAGCATCTCAGCAGACCTTTCAGATCACTTATCCCTCTTCATCTCCTAATGATGAGTTACTACAATCTATTGATCAGAGACAACAGGCCATGGAAAACAACTTTACTACTACTCTAAATGGTCTGACTTCTACTTTGCAAGCCCTTGTCTCACAGATTGGATCAATGAACAACTCCAACAACCAGTCCTCAAGCTCTGGTGGACTCCCCTCTCAATCATTACCCAATCCAAAGGGTGGCATAAATGTCATCACCCTAAGGTCTGGAACCACATTGCAAGAGAGGAATCAGGAAGAGCCAAACCCACCTGAACACGCCTTAGCTGAAGAGGTAGTGGAATTAGAAGATATTGAGGAAGAAAAGGATATACAGGACATGGCTGAGGAAGAAGACGCTAAATTACAGGAAGAAGCACCAAAAGGCGCAGACACTGTAGAAACTGCCATTCCTATTCCATTTCCACAACTTACAAGGAAGCCCAGGAAGCAGTTGGAATTTAATCCCAAAATGGTAGAAATATTCAAAAAGGTTGAGGTAACTGTTCCCCTTTTTGATGTTATTCAACAGGTACCTAAATACGCAAAGTTTCTAAAGGATTTATGCATACATAAAGACAAAATTAATGAATTAGAAACTATTCCTTTAGGTAGTTCTATATCTGCTTTAATGGGATATATACCTGAAAAATGTAGTGACCCAAGTCCATGCATGGTTAACTGTACCATTGGAGGTGTGATATTTTCTGACTGCATGTGTGATTTAGGAGCATGTGTTAGTATAATGCCTTTATCTGTATATGATGTTTTGAGGCTCCCTCCCTTAAAAAGGTCGGCAACTCGTTTTGTATTAGCAGATAAAAGTATTATTACAGTGACTGGAGTTACTGAAGATGTATTAGTGGGTATTAAAGGTCTCACTTTCCCCATTGATTTTTACATCCTGGAGATGCCCCAAAATGACTCGGAGAAGCCATCATCAATCCTACTCGGAAGACCTTTCTTGAAGACCTCGAAGTTCAAATTAGATGCTTTTGCAGGAACATACTCTTTTGAAATAGACTGCCGAGTGGTAAGCTTCAATCTGAATGGAGTTATGAAGCATCCTCCAGAAGATCATTCTATCTTCCAGTGTGACATCATAGATGAGACCATAGCTGAAGTTCACCAGGAGGAGTTTGAAAAGAAGTACATAGGACAAGGTCCGGGTGTTGGAAATTCTGAGGACAATGAAAGTACTCTACCACTGCCACCAGCTCCAGACAAACCAGAGCCTGACCATGAACAGAAGTTAGAATTGAAACCCCTCCCTCCACACCTCAAATATGCTTACCTCGAGGACAAGCAGAAGTTTTCATTTATCATTGCACGGGACCTCACTTCTGAATAGGAAGAGCAGTTACTTAGTGTGCTGAGGAGGCACAAGAAAGCAATTGGGTGGAGTTTGGCAGACATTGTAGGCATCGACCCTCAAGTTTGTGAGCATAGAATATTTTTAGAAGAATGAGCAAGACCCATTCATCAACCCCAAAGAAGACTGAACCCCACTATCTTAGAGGTTGTCAAGAAGGAAGTGACCAGATTATTAGAGGCAGATATTATCTACCCCATCTCAGACAGCGAATGGGTGAGCCCAGTACAAGTGGTGCCCAAGAAGTTTGGAGTCACTACAATGAAGAATGAGCATGGAGAGTGGTGCACAAAATTGCAATCACACTTTTGCAATCCCGCACAACTAAACAGCAAGTGCACTGGGTCGTCCAAGTAATACCTTACGTGAGTAAGGGTCGATCCCACGGAGATTGTCGGCTTGAAGCAAGCTATGGTTATCTTGTAACTCTTAGTCAGGATATCAATAATTATCAGGGTTGATTGTAAAAAGCAAAAGAACATGAAATAAGTACTTGTTTTGCAGTAATGGGGAACAGGTTGAGGTTTTGGAGATGCTCTATCTTCTGAACCTCTGCTTTCCTACTGTCTTCTTCTTCAAGCACGCTAGGCTCCTTCCATGGCAAGATGTATGTAGGGTTTCACCGTTGTCAATGGCTACCTCCCATCCTCTCAGTGAAAATGTTCAACGCGCTCTGTCACAGCACGGCTAATCATCTGTCGGTTCTCAATCGGATTGGAATAGAATCTAGTGATTCTTTTGCGTCTGTCACTAACGCCCAGCCCTCAGGAGTTTGAAGCTCATCACAGTCATTCAATCCTTGAATCCTACTCAGAATACCACAGACAAGGTTTAGACCTTCCGGATTCTCTTGAATGCCGCCATCAATTCTAGCTTATACCACGAAGATTCTGATTAAGGAATCCAAGAGATATCTACTCAATCTAAGGTAGAACGGATGTGGTTGTCAGGCACACGTTCATAGTTGAGAATGATGATGAGTGTCACGGATCATCACATTCATCAGGTTTAGGAACAAGTGATATCTTAGAATGGAAGCAAGCATGATTGAATGAAAAATAGTAGTAATTGCATTAATCCATCAAGACACAGCAGAGCTCCTCACCCCCAACCATGGGGTTTAGAGACTCATGCCGTAGAAGATACAATGAGAAACGTGTAAAGTGTCATAAGGTGAAGATACAATGTCAAAAGATCCTATTAATAGTGAACTAGTAACCTAGGGTATACAGAAATGAGTAAATGACGTAAAAATCCACTTCCGGGGTCCACTTGGTGTGTGCTTGGGCTGAGCATTGAAGCTTTCATGTGTAGAGACTTTTTCTGGAGTTAAATGCCAGCTTTTATGCCAGTTTGGGCGTTTAACTCCAATTTTTGTGCCAGTTCCGGCATTAAACGCCGGATATTCTGAAGCCGATTTGTAACACTGGTTTGGGCCATCAAATATCGGGCAAAGTATGGACTATTATGCATTGCTGGAAAGCCCAGGATGTCTACTTTCCAACTCAATTAAGAGCGCGTCAATTGGACTTCTGTAGCTCCAGAAAATCCACTTCGAGTGCAGGGAGGTCAGAATCCAACAGCATCTGCAGTCCTTTTCAGCCTCTGAATCAAATTTTTGCTCAGGTCCCTCAATTTCAACCAGAAAATACCTGAAACCATAGAAAAACACACAAACTCATAGTAAAGCCCAGAAAAGTGAATTTTAACTAAAAACTAATAAAAATGTAATAAAAACTAACTAAAATATACTAAAAACATACTAAAAACAATGCTAAAAAGCGTATAAATTATCTGCTCATCACAACACCAAACTTAAATTGTTGCTTGTCCCCAAGCAACTGAAAATCAAAATAGAATAAAAAGAAGAGAATATACTATAGACTCCAAAATATCAAAGAAACTTAGCTCCAATTAGATGAGCGGGACTAGTAGCTTTTGCTTCTGAACAGTTTTGGCATCTCACTTTATTCTTTGAAGTTCAGAATGATTGGCATCTATAGGAACTCAGAACTCAGATAGTGTTATTGATTCTCCTAGTTAAGTATGATGATTCTTGAACCTAGCTACTTTATGAGTCTTGGCTGTGGCCCAAAGCACTCTGTCTTCCAGTATTACCACCGGATACATATATGCCACAGACACATACTTGGGTGAACCTTTTCAGATTGTGACTCAGCTTTACTAAAGTCCCCAATTAGAGGTGTCCAGGGTTCTTAAGCACACTCTTTTTTCCTTAGATCACAACTTTATTATTATATTTTTTTCTTTTTTTCGTTTTTTTTGTATTCACTGCTTTTTCTTGCTTCAAGAATCAATTTGATGATTTTTCAGATCCTCAATAACATTTCTCCTTTTCCATCATTCTTTCAAGAGCCAACAATTTTAACATTCTTAAAACAACAAATTCAAAAGACATATGCACTGTTCAAGCATTCATTCAGAAAACAAATAGTATTGTCACCACATCAAACTAATTCAACTAGTTTCAAAGATGAATTCGAAATCCTGTACTTCTTGTTCTTTTGTGATTAAAGCATTTTTCATTTAAGAGAGGTGATGGATTCATAAAACATTCATAGCTTTAAGACATGAACCTTAAATTTTATTAATCATGAATTAAGAACAAGACTCAAAAATAGATATAAGATAAGACTAATAGTAATAGAAAACAAAAATTTAAATAGACTCCTAATGATAGAGGTTATCACAGAGTTAGGACTCAACAACCTTGATTTTGAGAAGTGGATGCTCCCTCAACTTGTGGGGTATTTGACCCTTCAAGGGAGAGCTTTTGGCGCTTCAACTCCTGTAGCTCACGCCCCTGCTTCTCTTGTTCCTTCAGCAATTTGCAGAGCATGCAGTTTTGATTCTGCTGTTCTTTCTTAATTTGTTCCATAGCTTCTTGCAGCTTGGCAACAGATGCTTCTAGACGAGTCCAGTAGTCAATTTCAGGAAGTTCAGGGAGGAACTCCTGCGCCCTCTTTTTGATAGAGTTATCTTGCATTTGTCCTTCCATTGACCTCTTGGTGATTGGGTGCTCAATTGGGATGAATTCATCTACTCCCATCCTCACCCCAGCATCTTTACATAGCAAAGAGATTAAGCTTGGGTAAGCCAGTTTAGCTTCAGTGGAGTTCTTGTTTGCAATTGTGTAAATCTCACAAGCAATCAGATGATGAATCTCCACTTCTTTTCCCAGCATAATACAATGAATCATCACTGCTCTCTTGATAGTAACCTCAGAACGGTTACTAGTGGGCAAGATAGAATGCCCTATGAAGTCCAACCAGCCTCTTGCAACTGGTTTGAGATCTCCCCTCTTGAGTTGGTTTGGGACACCTTTTGAATTGGTCATCCACTTGGTTCCAGGGAGGCATATGTCCTCTAGAACTTGATCCAACCCCTTATCTACTCTCACCATTCTCCTATTAAAGGATTCAGGATCATCTTGTAGTTGAGGTAATTTGAAGACCTCTCTTATTTTATCCAGATGGAAGTAAATAATTCTCCCTCTGACCATGGTTCTGTAGGTATGAAAAGCGGTTCCAGTCATTCTCTGCTTATCTGTCAGCCACAGATTTGAGTAGAATTCCTGAACCATATTTTTCCCAACCTTTGTCTCAGGGTTGGTCAGAACTTCCCATCCTCTGTTTCGAATTTGCTCTTGGATCTCCGGATATTCATCTTCTTTCAGATCAAATTTAACTTCTGGGATCACTGACCTTAGACCCATTATTTTGTGGTAATGGTCTGCATGTTCTTTGGTTAAGAACTTCTCTTGACTCCAAAGGTCTTTTGGAGCATTCTCTTTCTTGCCTCTTGAGTTGGTTTGTTTTCCTTTGGGGGCCATGATCTTGATGAGCCTTAACTTAGTGATCACGGAAAAACACACCAAACTTAGAGGTTTGCTTGTCCTCAAGCAAAAGAAAGGAAAGAGGAGAGAGAGGAGGAGAGCAAATTCGAATGGTGGGGAAGGGGGTGTGGCCGAACATATATTTATAAGGAAGAGAGAGAGAGTTCGAAAATTTTGAAGGAGATTTGAGAAGATATGGGAAGAAATTGAGAGATATTTGAGTTTTTTGAAGATTTGGAAAGGATTTGAAAGAGATTTGAAGAATGATTTTAAATTTGAAAATTTGAAGGTGAATGATGAAAGTTTGAAATGTATTATTGTAGAAAATTATGGATTAAAACAGGAAAGTTTGAAAAAAAAAAATTTAAGTGGAAAGCAAAATCTCTGTCTCCCACCTTTTTGGCGTTAAACGCCCAGAATGGTATCCATTCTGGCGTTTAATGCCCAAATGTTGGCCAATTTGGGCGTTTAACGCCCAGCCAGGTACCCTGGCTGACGTTAAACGCCAGAAACCCCTTCATCACTGGGCGTTTTGCTAAACGCCCAGGATGCTGCACACCTGGCGTTAAACGCCCATAATGGTGCCCATTCTGGCGTTTAACGCCCAAAATGGCACCTTTACTGGCGTTCAACGCCCAAAGTACCCCTTACTGGCATTTTTTTCGCCAGCAAGCTCCTTTTCTCTGCTTTTTGCACTGAATCCTTCTGTAACTCTGTGAATTGCTTCAATTTTGATGATTGCCCTTTGAGAATATGTATCAAACTTTGATTAAACAAAACAGATAACCTGCTAATGACTGGGTTGCCTCCCAGCAAGCGCTTCTTTAATGTCTTTAGCTGGACCTTCACTGAGAATCATTCAAGCCTCAGGTTTGAGCATTCTTGCTCAAAATTGCTTTCAAGATAATGCTTGATCCTCTGTCCATTAACAATGAACTTTTTGTCAGAATTAGTATCCTGAAGCTCAACATATCCATATGGTGACACTCCTGTAATCACATACGGACCCCTCCACCGGGATTTAAGTTTTCCTGGGAACAATCTGAGCCTAGAGTTGAAGAGCAGGACTTTTTGTCCTAACTCAAAGACTCTGGATGACAACTTCTTGTCATGCCACTTCTTTGCCTTTTCCTTATAAATTTTTGCATTTTCAAAGGCACTGAGTCTAAATTCATCTAGCTCATTTAGTTGGAGCAATCTTTTTTCACCAGCTAACTTAGTGTCCAGGTTTAGGAATCTGGTTGCCCAGTAGGCTTTATGTTCCAGTTCCACGGGCAGATGACAGGCCTTGCCATACACAAGTTGGTATGGAGAGGTTCCTATTGGAGTCTTGAATGCTGTTCTGTATGCCCACAGAGCATCATCCAAGCTCTTTGCCCAATCTTTTCTACGGGCAATTACAGTCCATTCTAGGATTCTTTTTAGCTCTCTGTTAGAGACTTCAGCTTGCCCATTTGTCTGTGGATGATATGGGGTTGCCACTTTGTGGCTAATTCCATATCGGACCATAGCAGAGTACAGCTGTTTATTGCAGAAATGAGTGCCCCCATCACTGATTAGTACTCTGGGAACACCAAACCTGCTGAAGATGTATTTCTAGAGGAATTTCAGCACGGTCTTAGTATCATTAATGGGTGTAGCAATTACTTCTACCCATTTAGATACGTAGTCTACTGCCACCAGAATGTAAGTGTTTGAGTATGATGGTGGGAACAGACCCATAAAGTCAATACCCCATACATCAAACAATTCAATCTCTAGGATCCCTTGTTGAGGCATGGCGTATCCATGAGGCAAGTTACCAGCTCTTTGGCAACTGTCACAGTTACGCACAAACTCTCGGGCGTCTCTATAGAGACTGGGCCAGTAGAAGCCACATTGGAGGACCTTAGTGGCTGTTCGCTCACTTCCGAAATGTCCCCCATACTGTGATCCATGGTAATGCCACAGGATCCTTTGTGCTTCCTCTCTGGGTACACATCTGCGGATCATTCCGTCTGCACATCTCTTAAAGAGATATGGCTCATCCCATAGGTAGTACTTGGCGTCTGAAATCAATTTCTTTCTTTGCACCCTGCTGTACTCCTGGGGTATGAACCTCACAGCTTTGTAATTTGCAATATCTGCAAACCATGGAGCTTCCTGAATGGCAAAAAGTTGCTCATCTGGGAAAGTCTCAGAGATCTCAGTAGAAGGGAGGGACGCCCCAGCTACTGGTTCTATTCGGGACAGATGATCAGCTACTTGGTTCTCTGTCCCTTTTCTGTCTCTTATTTCTATATCAAACTCTTGCAGAAGCAACACCCATCTTATGAGCCTGGGTTTTGAATCCTGCTTTGTGAGTAAGTACTTAAGAGCAGCATGGTCAGTGTACACAATCACCTTTGATCCCACTAGATAGGATCTAAACTTGTCAATGGCGTAGACCACTGCAAGTAACTCTTTTTCTGTGGTTGTGTAATTCTTCTGTGCATCATTTAGAACACGGCTGGCATAATAAATGACATGCAGAAGCTTGTTATGCCTCTGTCCCAACACTGCACCAATGGCATGGTCACTGGCATCACACATTAATTCGAATGGTAATGTCCAGTCTGGTGCAGAGATGACTGGTGCTGTGACCAGCTTGGCTTTCAGGGTCTCAAATGCCTACAGACACTGTGTGTCAAACACAAATGGTGTGTCAGCAGCTAGCAGGTTGCTCAGAGGTTTTGCAATTTTCGAAAAATCCTTTATAAACCTTCTGTAGAATCCTGCATGCCTCAGAAAGCTTCTGATTGCCTTAACATTGGCAGATGGTGGTAATTTTTCAATTACCTCTACCTTTGCCTTATCCACCTCTATTCCATTGCTTGAAATTTTGTGCCCAAGGACAATTCCTTCAGTCACCAGAAAGTGACATTTCTCCCAGTTTAAAACCAGGTTAGTCTCTTGGCACCTTTTCAGAACAAGTGCTAGGTGGTTAAGACAGGAGCTGAATGAGTCTCCATATACTGAGATGTCATCCATGAAAACTTCCAGGAATTTCTCCACCATATCAGAGAAGATGGATAGCATGCATCTCTGAAAAGTTGCAGGAGCATTACACAGACCAAAAGGTATTCTCCTGTAGGCAAACACACCAGAAGGGCAAGTGAATGCTGTTTTCTCTTGGTCCTGAGGATCTACTGCAATTTGGTTGTAACCTGAATAGCCATCCAAAAAGCAGTAATAATCATGACCAGCTAGTCTTTCTAGCATTTGGTCTATGAATGGTAAAGGAAAATGATCCTTTCTGGTGGCTGTATTGAGCCTTCTGTAGTCAATACACATACGCCACCCTGTAACTGTTCTTGTAGGAACCAGTTCATTTTTTTCATTATGAACCACTGTCATGCCTCCCTTCTTGGGGACAACTTGGACAGGGCTTACCTAGGGGCTATCAGAAATAGGATAAATAATCCCAGCCTCTAGTAATTTAGTGACCTCTTTCTGCACCACCTCCTTCATGGCTGGATTTAGCCGCCTTTGTGGTTGAACCACTGGTTTGGCATTATCCTCCAATAGGATCTTGTGCATGCATCGTGCTGGGCTAATGCCCTTAAGATCACTTATGGACCACCCAAGAGCTGTCTTGTGTGTCCTTAGCACTGCAATCAGTGCTTCCTCTTCCTGTGGATTTAAAGCAGAGCTTATGATCACTGGAAAAGTGTCATCCTCTCCCAAAAATGCATACTTCAGGGATGGTGGTAGTGGTTTGAGCTCAGGTTTGGGAGGCTTATCCTCTTCCTGAGGAATTTTCAAAAATTCTTTTGTTTCCTCTGGTTCCTCCTGATCACGCTGAACATCCTTGAAGATGTCCTCTAGTTCTGATTCTAGACTTTCAGTCATATTGATCTCTTCCACCAAAGAGTCAATAATGTCAGCGCTCATGCAGTCATTTGATGTGTCTGGATGCTGCATAGCTTTGACAGCATTCAACTTGAACTCATCCTCATTGACTCTCAGGGTTACTTCCCCTTTTTGTACATCAATAAGAGTTCGTCCAGTTGCTAGGAAAGGTCTTCCTAGGATGAGAGTTGCACTCTTGTGCTCCTCCATTTCCATCACTACAAAGTCAGTTGGAAAGGCGAATGGCCCAACCTTGACAATCATGTCCTCAATTATGCCTGATGGATATTTAATGGAGCCATCAGCAAGTTGGAGACATATCCGGGTTGGTTTGACTTCTTCAGTCAACCCAAGCTTTCTGATAGTGGATGCAGGTATTAGATTGATACTTGCTCCAAGGTCACACAGGGCTGTCTTGGTGCAAGCACCTTCTAATGTGCATGGTATCATAAAGCTTCCTGGATCTTGAAGCTTTTCTGGTAAGCTTTTCAGAATGACTGCACTGCATTCTTCAGTGAGAAACACTTTTTCAGTTTCTCTCCAATCCTTCTTATGACTTAAGATCTCTTTCATGAACTTAGCATAAGAGGGTATTTGCTCAAGTGCCTCTGCAAACGGAATTTTTATTTCAAGAGTCCTTAGATAGTCTGCAAAGTGGGCAAATTGCTTATCCTGTTCCGCTTGGCGGAGTTTCTGAGGATAAGGCATCTTGGCTTTATATTCTTCAACCTTAGTTGCTGCAGGTTTATTCCTTACAGAAGTGGTTGGAGAAGCCTTTTTAGAAGGGTTACTATCAGCACTCTCAGGTGTCTAATTCCCCATTGGCGTTTGAACGCCAGGAATGGGTGAAGAATTGGCATTTAATGATGCTAACACTGTTGTTTCCTTTGTGAGAAACCATATTATATGCCGCTTTGGATCACCACGAGCGATCGTGAGCGATCAAGGCACCCATTTTTGTAACAGGAGACTAACAGGATTGATGAAGAAGCATGGGATAATCCATAAAGTTGCAACAGCTTACCATCCCCAAACTAATGGACAAGCCGAGGTGTCAAACAGAGAAATTAAACGTATCTTGCAAAAGATAGTAAAGTCTCACAGAAAAGACTAGAGCACCAGACTACAAGATCCACTGTGGGCATATAAAACAGCATACAAGACACCCATTGGGATGAGTCCCTTCCGCTTAGTTTATGGAAAAGCTTGTCATCTCCCAGTTGAAATCGAACACAAAGCCTTCTGGGAAGTTAAAGAGTGCAACATGGGGATTGAGAATGCTGGAGCTGAAAGAAAGTTACAACTGCAGGAATTGGAGAACCTTCGCCTAGAAGCTTATGAGAACTCCAGAATATACAAGGAAAAGATGAAAGTTGTGCATGATCAAAACATCAAGAAGAGAGAGTTCCAACCTGGAGATTTTGTTCTCCTTTACAAATCTCGACTGAGGCTCATGCCCGGCAAGTTGAGATCAAAATGGGAAGGTCCATACAGAATAGAGAAGGCTGAACCGTACGGAGTTTATCACCTAAGCCATCCTTTAAGTTCTGAACTTATTAAGGTTAATGGACACCGTCTGAAGCTATACCATGGTGAGAAGGTGCAGAAGAGCAAGGAGCTTGAGATCTTCCGCCTGGAAGATCCCTACATAGCAACAGATTGAACTAGTGGAGCGTCCAACTTACGGACGTTAAAGCAAAGTGCTTGGTGGGAGACAACCCATCGCGGTATGATCGTTCTTTTCTTCACTTTTAGTTTTTCTTCTTTAAATAACTATTCTCTTTATTAGTGCTTTTGTGCTCTTTCAATTACATGTCTTTATCTTTCTAAAAAAAAAAAATTTTCGCCGCGCGATGCGATCGCCCAAGCGACGCGTCCGCATGGTAGGGGGAGTGAAGAAAAATAAAAATGAACAGAAAGTTTCGCAGGAGCAGTGCTGGAGTCGTGCCAAAGGCACAATTTACTCCACGCGACCGCGTCGCATGGAAATCATGGCCTCCCACGCGACCGCGTACTCCACGCGGCCGCGTGCCTTGTATTTTCGACGTAAAAGGGTGCACAATGCTATATTGTGCGAGAGTGGTGCTGGATTGGTGCTGGAAGCACAATCCTGGTCACGCGACCGCGTCGCCAACGCGGCCGCGTCAATTAACTTCTGATGCACACTCACGCGATCGCATTACCCACGCGATCGCGTCACCTTAATTTGGCAATTGAATTATATTGAACAGAGAGTTGTGTTGGAGCGAGGCTGCACTCGCGCCAGCAGCACAATGTAGGTCACGCGACCGCGTGACCGACGCGATCGCGTCCCCCTTCCTGACGCGCACCCACGCGAACGCGTGCCTTCCGCGGCCGCGTCGCATGCGCCGCACAGCTCAACCCAATAAGCCAACTTATCTTATCTTTCTCTTCTCCAAACCCTACTTTTTCTTTTCCCCCCTTCTTTCTTCTTTCTCCCTTTCCCCTTCTACCTCACCTTTCACTTTCTCTCTCTCTCACCACCATTAACAAGGTTTTACCTTCTTCTTCATTCTTCTCTTTTCTATCATTCTTATTATAGTATGTATATATATTATTATTTTCTTTTTATTTTCTTTTTCTTTTCACATCTTTATTTTTCCTTCTTCTTCTTTTACATGGTGTTAGAAACCTTTTGAGTCATCATTCCTCATTATATGCTTGTGGATTATTGCAAATTGTTTGACAATTATTTTTCTCCTATTTAAAGAATTGCTTGCATGTTCAATTCCATACTTTTTATATCTTGTTTACCATGCATGCCATGTATTTGTGAAAAAGCCCATATAGCACTATGCACTTTTCTATATTACTTTACTCTACTCTGCAATGCTTGCTTTTCACAAATTTCCTTTCATATTTTATTATTTAAATTTAATTGTCAATACAACCGTGATAGTTAGTTTGTTACAAATGGTAACCTAACTTGGACATTGAATGTTTGATATATGCTACTCATGCCTTTGCCTGCATGCCAATAAACCTCTTGCATTCCATTGTCCTACATGCACTTGCTATATTTCCATTGATGAGCTTTTCACATGTAATCCGGACCATGTGTTCATGCCATTTATCTTTATTGTGCATTGACTATCACTTACAATACCCTCTTCCTTGCTCTATCTTTATGAATTTAATTTTCTTTCTCTTCCCTTCTTTCAGGATGGCCACCAAGAAAGGACAAGAGAAAGCTACTTCCAAACCATCAGCAAGAAGAGGAACTAAAAGAGCATTAGTGGCAGAGCCTTCTTCAACCGCAGTCAAGCCCTCAACAAAAAGAGTTAAGAGGATAATAAAGGTTGACGACAAAGAGAAAGCCTTTCCAGTAAAGGACACTGCGTGATTTTCCAATCGCTACTGTGAGCAGATGTTCCCTATCCTAGCAGAAAGGAACTATAACAATGAATACCTTCTCATCCACCCTCCCAATATTGCCACCTTTGTTGAGCTACAAATTGAGCGAAGACAATGGGGTTTTCTACGGAGACAGCCAAGGCAGGTCAATCTTTCTTGGGTAGTTGAGTTCTACTCCAACTTTTATATACCGACCCTGCAGTCTGTTTATGTCCGGCAGAAGCAAGTCCCCATTACAGAAGAGGCCATTCAGCAAGTTCTGAGTCTTTCCCCTATTCCAGAAGGAATGGACACTTTTCAAGAAGCCACCCTTCAGCGCCAGAGATACCAATTTGACTGGGACTCCGTTCTCAGAGTCATTGCTTTACCTGGCAGCCGTTGGATCTACGGATACCACCGCAACCGCCCTAAGGGAATCTTGGCTTCCGCACTTACCTTGGAGGCTCGCGTATGGGCACAGATCATGTCCCATTACGTCTTTCCAAGCACTCATGAGTCCTCCTTCACTGCGGACATGGCTGTTCTACTATGGTGCATCCTTACAGAGCAACCTCTGAATCTCTCAAGACACATCCGGCATGCTATGGAGCATGTACAAATCTCGGGCAACTTACCTTTCCCCGCCTTGGTCTCAAATCTTGTCTCCGTAGCCGGAGTCTCCTGCAGAGCTGGGGACACCAAAGTCATGCTTCCACGGGATGATCAATATGTCCCTAATGGGAAATACCTCAGACTTTCAGCAGCCACTACAAGCCAGCCTACTGAGCTAGTTGAAGATATTCCTTCTTCAACACCACAAGCATCTACCACTGAGAAAGTGCTCCAACAGATACTTGAAAAGTTGGATCGGCATGAACAAAAAGCAAAGATGAGAGAGCGCCGTAACGAGCGCCGATTCAAACACCTCAAGGAGCTACTCAAGGGATGCTTCAGAGACTCAGACACCCCGGACTCCACTTCTTTTCCCAGCACCGGGAGCCATACTGGTCCCGACTGTGGAGATACTGCCACCAGCCCACCCCTGTTCCTGACAGATGGCACCGAGGACGGTGCAAAGCCTTAAGTGTGGGGAGGTTGGTCAGTACCTGACTTCCGGAGGTAAATTCTCTTCTCTGACACCAATAATTAGGATATTTTAGTTAGTTTTTTTCTTTCTTTTATAGAATAGAATAAATTGCATAGGTTAGGATAGTTGCATGCATGTTCTACTTGATTGAAAAGACAATAAGTTTCTTTTAAAAAAAAATCTATCTTTGGAACAAAATTTCACTAATTTTTTCAAAGTTTTTATGATAAATCTGCTTGAGTTGTATTTGGAACATGATGTTTGAGCTAAAGAACACAACATGTGAAAGATTTGAGCCTTTATGTATGGTTACACTATTTAACCATAATTATTTTATTCTTGTGTGCTTACTTCTCTATGATTGTAATCTATATTTTGTTTTATCTTATATGTCCAATATTTATTATATTTACATGCTTGCACATGATTGAGGCCATTGTTTGTTTAAACTCACTTATCCAAATCAAGCCTACCCTTTTCAATTACCCTTGTTAACCACTTTGAGCTTTTAAAACCCCATTTGTTCTATATTTCACCACATTACTAATCTTAAGCTGAAAAACAATTCTATATCCCAAATTGAATCTTTGGTTAGCTTAAGATAGAATTGTGTGTGCTAGTTAAGTATGGGAAATTGTGGGAACAGAAGTTGTGAAGGGAATGTGTCATGAAAATTTAAAGGAAATTTGGATAATCACTCATGTGAAAATATAAAAATGAAAAATCTATGTGCATTGATAAGCTTTATTTATTCAAAAAAAAATATTCAATAAATAAGGGGACAAAATTACCCCAATGTTAAATTCAGAATTCAAAGATCAATGCACATATGATAGAATTAAAATACAAGGTTGAAACATGAGTATGGGTTGAAAAAGGGAATTATGGGTAGCTAGGCATGAATTTAAAAGTATATAGAATATATGTATATTAGGTGAGAGCTTAGGTTAATTAAAGATTCAATTTATAAAGCTCACTTAGCCATATGTATATCCTTACCTGCACCTTGGCCCCATTACAACCCTGAAAAGACCTCATGATGTTTGCATTGGTATATTAACTGTTGTTGATTGGTCAGGAGAAAAACAAAAGTTAGAAAGCATGAATAGAGAAGAATAGAGTGATTACCCTATACACTAGAGATTAGAGCGTACATACATTATCAGTGAGGGTTCAATGCTTGAATTTTCATGTTTCCAGCCTTCATAAGCTATCTTCTTGCATTTTTATCGGTTTTATTATATGATGATAGAATTAGTGGAATTTGATTTGTAATTGTTTTGAAGGGCTTATTTACTTTTGATCAAGTGGATAATAATCATATAGTTGCATTTATTTATGTATGTAGGATTGCATTGCATTTCATGAGTTTCTGCATGTTCATACTTATTTCCTTGTCTCCTTCAATTTAGCATGAGGACATGCTAATGTTTAAGTGTGGGGAGGTTGATAAACCACTATTTTATAGTTTATATTGTGTTTAATTGTGTGGTTTTGTCGTGATCCTTACCCACTTATTCATCAATTTAGCATGCATTTAGATTTCCTTCCTGAATTTATTACATGTTTGAAAATTGCTTCCCAGAGACTTTAATTATTTAATTTTAATTCTCCTTTATTCCATTCGATGCCGTAATCTGTGTGTCAAGCGTTTCAGGCTTTATAGGGCATGAATGAGACGGGGATTGGAGAGGAAGCTAGCAAAAATGGAAGGAACACAAGAGTTTGAGGAGATAACTAGCAAAAAGTGACGCGGTTGCATGGCACACGCGACAGCGCGAAGGAGCGCAAATCGCAGTGACGCGGCCGCATGGTTTGCGCGGCCGCGTGGATTGGAAAGCACAAGCAACACGGTAGCGTGGACGACGCGAACGCGTGAAGAGGAAAAGCGCCAGCGACGCGTCCGCATGGACGACGCGATCGCGTGACATGCGCGATCTGCATAAACTGCAGAATCTGAAACCAGTGATTTTGGACCCTATTTCGGCCCAGTTTTCGGCCCAGAACAGCAGACCAGAGTCAGAGAATATGCAGAAACAACAGAGAAAACATTCATTAAGTAGTTCAGATCTAGTTTTTGACTCTCTTAGGTTTTTTTCTCTCTAGTTTTAAGAATTTTAATTTTCAATTGATCTTAGCATTGGAACATTGAGAAGAGTTATTTTCCTCATCAAGACTTCATCACTCTAGTTTGTTCTCTTAACTTGGTTTTATTCTTCCATGTTCTTTGTTATGTTCAATTTTGTCATTCAGATATTTTTATGATTAATTAATGCAAGGATTATTTCTTTTTAATTTAAATTCCATTCCAATAATCATGTCTTCTTTTAATTCCCTTTCATGTGCCATGGATTCTTTATTTACAATGCGTGAGTAGTTTCATTACTTGATGGGGAGTTGATTAAAAGAAACTCTTGAGTTGGAAGGATTGAAAGAAAAATTTGTAATTGGGTTAAATGTTGGATTGCTATCCTGTCACCGACGCCAATCCCTTTGAACTAAGTGGGTTGCAACTTGTGAACAGATATGGCATTTCTACTTGTTTGACTTTCTCTTACCTAGTAAGGGATAACCAAACAGAACAACTATTAATTATAAATTAATCTTACAATCACACCATCAATGATAGAAATTCTAACCAATCATGTCCCAGTCAAGGCCTCTTATTTTTATTATTTAAAATTCCTCAATTTAAATCCCAATTTACTTAGCTCAACTCTTTTTGGAATATCTGATTAATAAAACAGCACATTTTTCTGTAACTCGTTGGGAGACGACTTCGGACTTAAAACTCCCAGTAATTTTAATTTAAACTTTCAGTGACATATTTCTAAATTGATAGGCAGATTTTCGGTGAGTTAAGAACTATACTTGCAACGTAACCATTTTAATAAATTTTTAATTCACCAGCTTCTGCACTCCATCAGCCATCCACGCGATCACGTCACCCACGCGACCGCACCACCCTAAATTTTGGCAAAACATAAATTAAACAGAGAGTTGTGCGAGCGCGAAGCTGCCTTCGCGCCACTAGCGCAAATCATGGCATGCGTCCGAGTGACCGACGCGTCCGCGTCACCTCACTTAAGGGCTTTCCACGCGACCGCGTGCCCCAAGCGACCGTGTCGTTTGCGCCGCCCAACTCGTTCAAATCTGCCAGACTGTTTATCTTTTCTTTCCCCTTAATCTTATTTCTCTTCCCCTCTCTTCCATCTTTCCCCCCTTCTTTCTCTCTTCCACCCCCATCTCCCACCACCATTATTAAGGTTTTTCTTCTTTCTTCTTCCCTCCTTACTTTATTCATTCTTCTTTTTCTTATCATGTTTTCTTTTTCTTTCTCTTCTACTTTCTTTAACCATGTTTTCTTTTTCTTTTCCTATTCCTCCTATTGGTGTTAGAATTTTATTTGGGTCATTATTTATACATATTGCCTATGGATTGTTTGGGATTTGTTTAAACCATTATATATTATTTTTATAGGGATACTTTCATGTTCTAATTAATATTTTCCATACCTTATTTAACATGCATGCTATGTGTTTGTGAAAACGTCCATATGGCATTTTGTACTATTCTTAGATTTCTTTTAAATCCACTACTCTAAATGCCTGCTTTTCACAAAATCCCTTTTCTATTTTATTACTTGAATATAATTGTTTTTACAAACATCTTATTAATTTGAGAGACTTGGTAATCTAATTTGGACATTGAATGCTTGATCTATGCTACTCGTGCCCTTTGCCGGCATGCCAATAAACACCTTGCATTCAATTTTTCCTCACATGCACTTGCTATATTTCCATTGTTGATTTGCCACATGTAGTCATGACCATGTGTCCACATCATTATCCATACCTGTGCATTGATTACCACCTTTCCTATTCTTTTCCTTGCCATAACCCTTGAATGCTAATGTCTTTCCTCGCTTCCTTTCAGGATGGCCACCAAGAAAGGTAAAAAGAAAGCTACCCCTAAATCCACAGCAAAGAAAGGAATGAAAAGAACATTAGTGGCTGATGAGCGAATATTTTATACGCTTTTTGGGGGTAATTTCATGTAGATTTTAGTATGTTTTAGTTAGTTTTTAGTAGATTTTTACTAGTTTTTAAGCAAAAATCATATTTCTGGACTTTACTATGAGTTTGTGTGTTTTTCTATGATTTCAAGTATTTTCTAGCTGAAATTGAGGGAGTTGAGCAAAAATCTGATTCAGGCTGAAAAAGGACTGCTGATGTTGTTGGATTCTGAACTCCCTGCACTCGGAATGGATTTTTTGGAGCTACAGGAGTCCAATTGGCGCGCTCTCAATTGGGTTGGAAAGTAGACATCGAGGGCTTTCCAGTAATATATAATAGTTGAACGCCAAAAATACGTTACAACTTGGCGTTCAACTCCAGAAACAGCCCAGGCACGTGAGAAGCTTAAGTCTCAGCCCCAGCACACACCAAATTGGCCCTAGAAGTGGATTTCTGCACTATCCATCTTAGTTTACTCATTCTCTGTAAATCTAGGTCACTAGGTTAGTATTTAAACAACTTTTAGAGACTTATTTTGTATCTCATGACATTTTTAGATCTGAAATTTGTACCTTTTGGCAGCATGAGTCTCTAAACCCCATTGTCGGGGGTGAGGAGCTCTGCAGCGTCTCGATGAATTAATGCAATTATTTCTATTTTCCATTCAAATATGCTTGTTCCTATCTAAGATGTTCATTTGCGTTTCACTATGAAGGAGGTGATGATCCATGAAACTCATCACCTTCCTCAATCCATGAACGTGTGCCTGACAACCACCTCCGTTCTACATCAGACTGAATGAGTATCTCTTAGATTCCTTAATCAGAATCTTCGTGGTATAAGCTAGAATTGATGGCAGCATCATGAGAATCCGGAAAGTCTAAACCTTGTCTGTGGTATTCCGAGTAGGATTCTGGGATTGGATGACTGTGACGAGCTTCAAACTCGTGAGTGTTGGGCGTGATGACAAACGCAAAAGAATCAATGGATTCTATTCCGACATGATCGAGAACCAACAGCTGATTAGCCGTGCTGTGACAGAGCATTTGGACCATTTTCACTGAGAGGATGGGAAGTAGCCATTAACAACGGTGACACGCTACATACAGCTTGCCATGGAAGGAACTTTGCACTTTTGCATGAGTGGAATATTACATTACAGGAATTCAGAAGACAAAGCATCTCCAAAACTCCAACATATTCTCCATTATTGCACAATAAGTATTTATTTCACGCTCTTTTTTTTCATAATTCAAACTGATAATTATAATTGATATCCTGACTAAGAATTACAATATAACCATAGCTTGCTTCAAACCAACAATCTCCGTGGGATTCGACCCTTACTCACGTAAGGTATTACTTGGACGACACAGTACACTTGCAGGTTAGTTGTGCGGAGTTATGACAAAGTGTGATTTATGTTTGAGAGCACCAAGTCTTTGGAGCCATTGTTGATGATCACAATTTCGTCCACCAAGTTTTTGGCGCCGTTGCCGGGGATTGTTCGAGTTTGAACAACTAAAGGTTTATTTTGTTACTTAGATTAGGAATAGAGTATTGATGCTATAGAGTCATTAAATCTGAGTCCTTTATTTTCTTTTCAAAAATTTTTTCAAAATTATTATTTTTCTTTATCAATTTTTAATTTTTAATTTTTAATTTTTTTCGTAAGTTTAGTTTCTTGTTATAAGTTTGGTGTCAATTGCATATTTTATATTTTTTCCTTTTAAATTTTTGAATTTGTGTTCTTTGATCTTCAAGTTGTTCTTGTTTATTTTTCTCGTTTGATCTTTAGTTTTTCTTGTTTTGTGTCCTTTCTTTTTTTTCTTGTGCTTTTCCAAAGCATTAGTCTTCCAAAAGGAATTATCCCTCTTCAAAACAAGTGTTACCTTTACAGCTCAATTGGCTAGAGCATTGGCTTATGTTCTTGGTAATTGGATGTCTTCTTTTTTAAAATCTTTTTCAAAAATAATTTTTCTTCATTTAATCTTGTGTCAAACTTTAAGTTTGGTGTTTTCTTGTTAATCTTTCTATAATTTTCAAAAATTTTATTGTGGTTTTCAAAAAATTTTAAGTTTGGTGTTCTTTCTTTTGTTCTTGTTGTTTTTGTAAATCTTCAAGGTGTTCTTGAGCCTTCTTTGTGTTTTGATCTTAAAATTTTTAAGTTTGGTGTTCCTTGGTGTTTTTCCTCCAAAATTTTTGAAAACAAGGAGCATTAGATCTAAAAATTTTGAGTCTTGTGTTTTTTGTGTGTTTTTCTCTTTCATCAAAAAAATTCAAAATTCAAAAAAATATCTTTTCTAACTATTTTTAAACTATATTTTCGAATTTTTTTATAAAAATTCATATTTCAATTTCAAAATTTTTCAAATCTTATCCCTTTTAAGATTTTAAATTTTAAAAATTTTTTTTTCCTTATTTCTCTTATAATTTCGAAATTTTGGGTTGACTTAGTCAAGAATTTTTTTTTTCAAAAAATTAGTTGTTTCTTGTAAGTCAAGTCAAGATTTCAATTTTAAAAAAATCTTATCTTTTCAAAATCTTTTTCAAAATCAAATTTTTTCTTTTTCTTTTTATTATTTTCGAAAATTATTTAAAAATATTTTTCAAAATCTTTTTCTTAATTTTATTTCAAATTTTCGAAAATTTAGCTAACAAGTAATGTGATTGATTAAAAAATTTTGAAGTTTGTTACTTTCTTGTTAAGAAAGGTTCAATCTTTAAATTCTAGAATCATATCTTTTAGTTTATTGTTAGTCAAGTAATTAATTTTAATTTTAAAGATTAAATCTTTTTTTAATCATATCTTTTTCTCATATCTTTTATATCATATCTTTTTAAATCATATCTTTTTCAAAAATTTGATTTCAAAATATCTTCTTATCTTCTTATCTTTTTCAAAAGTTGATTTTCTTATCTTTTTCAAAATATCCTAACCACTTTCTCTCTCCTCACTTTTTCGAAAATCTTCATAAAATATTTTTAAATTCTTTTTTTTATTTTATTTTTATTTTTATTTATTTTTATTGTCATCTTTATTTTATTTTATTTTATTTTATTATTTCAAAATTTTTAATAAATAAAATAAATCCAAGTCATCTCCCTTTCTCTATCATGGACCTAAATGGAAATGAACAGTCCAGAAGGACTCTGGGGTCATATGCTAACCCCACTACTACTTCATATGGGAGTAGTATCTGTATACCTTCCATCGGAGTCAGTAGTTTTGAGTTGAATCCTCAGCTCATTATCATGGTGCAGCAAAGTTGCTAGTATTCCGGTCTTCTACAGGAAGAACCTACAGAGTTTCTGGCATAATTTTTACAAATTGCTGACATAGTACATGATAAGGAAGTAGATCAGAATGTCTACAGATTATTACTATTTCCATTTGCTGTAAAAGACCAAGCTAAGAGGTGGTTGAATAACCAACCTAAGGACATCATAAAGACATGGAAACAGCTGTCAGAAAAATTCCTGAATCACTATTTTTCTCCAAAACGGATGACACAGCTAAGGCTGAGCATCCAAGGCTTCAAACAAGGAGATAATGAATCCCTTTATGATGCTTGAGAGAGATACAAAGGGATGCTAAGAAAATGCCCCTCTGAAATGTTTTCAGAGTGGGTGCAGTTAGACATCTTCTATTATGCGCTTAAAGAAAGAGCTCAGACTTCTCTAGACCACTCAGCTGGTGGATCTATCCACATGAGAAAGACAATTGAAGAAGCTCAAGAGCTCATTGATACAGTTGCTAGAAATCAGCACATGTACCTAAGCAGTGAACCTTCCATGAAGGAAGAGGCTAAAACAGTGACTGTTGAACTCAGTCCTGCAGATCAAGCTACTGAATTCAATCAACAATTAGATTTTCTAACAAAACAGTTAGCTGAATTCAAGGAAATATTACAAGAAACAAGAATGACTAATATGAATATGGAGGTACAGTTGAAGCAAACAGAACAGCAGTTATCAAAACAGATAACAGAAGAATGCCAAGCAGTTCAATTAAGAAGTGGAAAAATATTAAATACCTCACTTCAAGGCAGCAGGAAGCCAAGAAATGAACAAACGGCTACCCAAAATCCCTCTGAGGACAATCAGAGCCCAGAGAGGAATAATGCTGGCGCTGGACGCCCAAACCATGCTCAGCCCTGGCGTTCAACGCCAGAAACAAGCAAGGAATTGGCATTGAACGCCCAAAGGAAGCACAGTTTTGGCGTTCAGACGCCAGAAACAGGTGCGGAGTTGGCGTCTAACGCCACTCCAGCTTCCACCCCTGGCATTCAATTGCCAGTGGGAGATCAGACACATACAAGTGCTGATAATAACCCTTCTGAAAAGGCTTCTCAACCCACATCTGTAGACAATAAACCTATAGCAACTAAGGTTAAGGAATACAAAGCCAAAATGCCTTATCCTCAGAAACTCCGCCAAGCGAAACAGGATAAGCAATTTGCCCGCTTTGTAGACTATCTCAGGACTCTTGAAATAAAGATTCCGTTTGCAGAGGCACTTAAGCAAATACCCTCTTATGCTAAGTTCATGAAAGAGATCTTAAGTCATAAGAAGGATTGGAGGGAAACTGAAAAAGTTTACCTCACTGAAGAATGCAGTGCAGTTATCTTGAAAAGCTTACCTAAGAAGCTTAAGGATCCCGGAAGCTTTATGATACCATGCACATTAGAGGGTACTTGTAACAAGCAAGTTCTATGTGATCTTGGGACAAGAATCAACCTAATACCTGCATCTATTATCACAAAGCTTGGTTTGACTGAAGAAGTCAAACCACCCCGGATATGTCTCCAACTTGCTGATGGCTCCATTAAATACCCATCAGGCGTGATTGAAGACATGATTGTCAAGGTTGGGCCATTTGCCTTTCCTACTGACTTTGTGGTGCTGGAAATGGAGGAGCACAAGAGTGCAACTCTCACTCTAGGAAGACCTTTCCTAGCAACTGGCCGAACCCTTATTGACGTCTAAAAAGGGGAAGTAACACTAAGAGTCAATGAAGATGAGTTCAAGTTGAATATTGTCAAAGCTATGCAGCATCCAGACACCCCAAATGACTGCATGAGCATTGATATTATTGACTCTCTGGTAAAAGAGGTCAATATAACTGAGAGTCTCGAATCAGAGCTAGAGGATATCTTTAAAGATGTTCAGCCTGATCTGGAGGAATCAGAGAGAATAATAGAACCTTTGAAAATCCCTCAAGAAGAGGAGAAACCTCCTAAATCCGAGCTCAAACCATTACCACCATCCCTGAAATATGCATTTCTGGGAGAAGGTGTTACCTTTCCTGTAATCATAAGCTCTATCTTAGAGCCACAGGAAGAAAAAGCACTAATTCAAGTGCTAAGGACACACAAGATAGCTCTTGGGTGGTCCATGGGCATTAGCCCAGCCAGATACATGCACAAAATCCTATTGGAAAGTGACGCTAAGCCAGTGGTTCAACCAGAAAGGTGGCTGAACCCAGCCATGAAGGAGGTGGTACAGAAGGAGGTCACTAAATTACTAGAGGCTGGGATTATTTATCCTATTTCTGATAGCCCCTGGGTAAGCCCTGTCCAAGTTGTCCCTAAGAAAGGTGGCATGACAGTGGTTCCTAATGAAAAAAATGAACTGGTTCCTACAAGAACAGTTACAGGGTGGCGTATGTATATTGATTATAGAAGGCTCAATACAGCCACCAGAAAGGATCATTTTCCTTTACCATTCATAGACCAGATGCTGGAAAGACTAGCAGGTCATGAATACTACTGCTTCCTGGATGGATATTTAGGTTATAATCAAATTGTAGTAGATCCCCAGGATCAAGAGAAAACAGCATTCACATGTCCATCTGGAGTATTTGCATACAGAAGGATGCCATTTGGCTTGTGCAATGCACCTGCAACCTTTCAAATGTGCATGCTCTCAATTTTCTCTGATATGGTGGAAAAATTTTGGAAGTCTTCATGGATGACTTTTCAGTATTTGGAGACTCATTCAGCTCCTGCCATGACCATCTAGCACTTGTTCTAAAGAGGTGCCAAGAGACTAACCTGGTTTTAAACTGGGAGAAATGTCACTTTATGGTGACTGAAGGAATTGTCATTGGGCACAAAATTTTAAACAAGGGAATAGAGGTGGATCAAGCTAAGGTAGAGGTAATTTAAAAATTACCACCACCTGCCAATGTTAAGGCAATCAGAAGCTTTCTGGGGCATGCAGGATTTTATAGGAGGTTTATAAAGGATTTTTCAAAAATCGCCAAACCTCTAAGTAATCTGCTAGCTGCTGATACGCCATTTATCTTTGATAAGGAGTGTCTGTAGGCGTTTGAGACTCTGAAAGCTAAGCTGGTCACAGCACTAGTCATCTCTGCACCAGACTGGACATTACCTTTTGAACTGATGTGTGATGACAGTGACCATGCCATTGGTGCAGTGTTGGGACAAAGGCATGACAAGCTTCTGCACGTCATTTACTATGTCAGGTGTGTTCTAAATGACGCACAGAAGAACTACACAACCAAAGAAAAAGAGCTACTTGCATTGGTTTACGCCATTGACAAGTTCAGATCCTATTTAGTAGGATCAAAAGTGATTGTGTACACTGACCATGCTGCTCTTAAATATCTACTCACAAAGAAGGATTCAAAACCCAGACTCATAAGATGGGTGTTGCTTCTGCAAGAGTTTGATATAGAAATAAGAGACAGAAAAGGGACAGAGAATCAAGTAGTAGATCACCTGTCCCGAATAGAACTAGTAGAAAGGGCATCCCTCCCTCTTACTGAGATCTCTGAAAACTTTTCGGATGAGCAACTCTTTGCCATCCAGGAAGTGCCATGGTTTGCAGACATTGCAAACTACAAGGCAGTGAGATTCATACCCAAAGAGTACAGTAGGCAGCAATCAAAGAAGTTGATCACGGATGCAAAGTACTATCTTTGGGATGAACCATATCTCTTCAAGAGATGTGCAGACAGAGTAATCCGTAAATGTGTGCCTAAAGAAGAAGCACAGAAGATCCTCTGGCACTGCCATGGATCACAGTATGGAGGACATTTTGGAAGTGAGCGAACAGCCACAAGAGTCCTCTAATGTGGCTTTTACTGGCCTACTCTCTATAAAGATTCCCGAGTGTTTGTACTTAATTGTGACAGTTGCCAAAGATCTGGTAATTTGCCTCACAGTTATGCCATGCCTCAATAAGGGATCTTAGAGATTGAGTTGTTTGATGTATGGGGTATTGACTTCATGGGGCATTTCCCACCATCCTACTCAAACACTTATATTCTGGTGGCAGTGGATTATGTATCCAAATGGGTGGAAGCTATTGCAACGCCCACTAATGACACTAAGACAGTGCTAAAATTCCTCCAGAAATACATCTTCAACAGATTTGGTACCCCTAGAGTATTAATCAGTGATGGGGGCACTCATTTCTACAATAAGCAACTTTACTCTGCTTTGGTTCGTTATGGAGTTAGCCACAGGGTAGCCACTCCATATCATCCACAGACAAATGGGCAAGCTGAAGTCTCTAACAGAGAACTTAAAAGAATCCTGGAACGGGCTATAATTAACCGTAGAAGGGATTGGGCAAGAAGCTTGGATGATGCTCTATGGGCATACAGAACAGCATTCAAGACCCCTATAGGGACCTCTCCATACCAGCTTGTGTATGGAAAGGCATGTCACTTGCCAGTGGAACTGGAGCATAAGGCCTACTGGGCAACCAGATTCCTAAACCTTGATGCCAAGTTAGCTGGAGAAAAATGATTGCTCCAGTTAAATGAGCTAGAGGAATTTAGACTCAATGCTTTCGAAAATACAAAAATTTACAAGGAGAAATCAAAAAAATGGCATGATAAGAAGTTATCACCTAGAGTCTTTGAGCCAGGGCAGAAAGTTCTGCTGTTTAATTCTAGGCTCAGATTATTCCGCGGGAAATTGAAATCCCGGGGAGAGGTCCATATGTGATTACAAGTGTGTCACCATATGGATACGTAGAGCTTCAGGATAATGATTCTAACAAAAAGTTCATTGTTAATGGACAGAGAGTCAAACATTATCTTGAAAGCAATTTTAAGCAAGAATGCTCAAAACTGAGACTTGATTAAAGCTCAGTAATAGTCCAGCTAAAGACAATAAAGAAGCGCTTGCTGGGAGGCAACCCAGTCATGAGTTTATTTTATTTGTAATTTTAATTTTAAATTAGATAATACATTTCAGTGAATGATACAGAGTTACAGAAGGCTTCAGAAGATAAAACAGCAAAAAAGAGCTATTTTGGGTGTTGAACGCCCAAAAGAAGCATCTACTGGGCGTTCAACGCCAGTAGAGATAGCCATCTGAGCGTTAAATGCTAGAAAGAAGCACCTTCTAGGCGTTTAATGCCAGATTTACAACGTCCTGGGTGTTCAAAAAAAATGCCAAGTGACAAAGGAGTTTCTGGCGTTCAACGCCAGCTAGAAGCAACAGCTGGGCGTTGACCGCCCAGGAGAAGCTACATTTGGGCGTTAAACGCCCAAAACATGCAACGTTTGGGCGTTTAACGCCAGGATTGTGGGGAAGAGGTAATTTTGTTTTCAATTCAAATTTTTTCCAATTTTCATGTTTCAATTCATGATTTCGTGCATAAACATGTCACAAACTCTCATCTTTCAGCTTCAATTTCAAAAAATTTTTAATCCTAAACATATTTCTTGATTTTTCTTTAATTTCTTTTCAAATCTTTTTAATTTCTTCTCATATCTTTTTCAACTCATCATATCTTTTGAATTTCGAAATTGCCTCTCCTTCTATTCCGCTCCTTTCCTTTCTTTTGCTTGAGGACAAGCAAACCTCTAAGTTTGGTGTGATTTGCCATGATCACTAAGCTAAAACTCATCAAGATTATGGCACCTAAGGGAGCAGGAAGAGCAAAGATGTGACTTGAAGGAACTGAAGCGTCAGAAATTATCTCTTGAAGGACCAAGCACCCCACAGACTAGAGGAACATCCACTTCCCAAAATAAAGGTTGTTGAGTCCTAATCTTTGCCTTAACTCTGTGATAACTGTTCTTATTAGGAATTTACCTTAGAAGTTATATATTAGTAGTAGTAATTAATATCTCTATTTTGATTTTATCTCCAATTAAGCTAAAATTTATTTTTCTCATTATCATCAAACATGAATAAAAGAGTAGATTTTTAGAATAAAGAGGCAATAATTTTTTTTGAGTTTTTAATAAGGAAAATTCTAATTATTTATATGTGGTGGCAATACTTTTTGTCTTCTGAATGAATGCTTGAACAGTGCATATTTTTTATATTGAATTTTATGAATGTTAAAATTGTTGGCTCCTGAAAGAATGATGAATAAGAGAAATATTATTTTTGATCTGAAAAATCATGAAATTGATTTTTGAAGCAAGAAAAAGTAGTGAAAAAAAAAAGAAAAGAAGAAAAAAAAGAAGAAAAAAAAGAAAAAAAAGGGGGGGAAAGAAGCAAAAGAGGTAGAAAAAGCCAATAGCCCTTTAAACCAAAAGGCAAGGGTGAAAAGGTTCCAAGACTTTGAGCATCAATGGATAGGAGGGCCCAAGGAAATAAATCCAGGCCTAAGCGGCTAAATCAAGCTGTCCCTAACCATGTGCTTGTGGCATGCAGGTCCAAGTGAAAAACTTGAGACTAAGTGGTTAAAGTCGTGATCAAAAGCAAAAGAGTGTGCTTAAGAACTCTGGTCACCTCTAATTGGGGACTTTAGCAAAGCTAAGTCACAATCTGAAAAGGTTCACCCAGTTATGTGTCTGTGGCATTTATGTATCCGGTGGTAATACTGAAAAACAAAGTGCTTAGGGCCACGGCCAAGACTCATAAAGTAGCTGTGTTCAAGAATCAACATACTAAACTAGGAGAATCAATAATACTATCTGAATTCTGAGTTCCTATGGATGCCAATCATTCTGAAATTAAATGCATAAAGTGAGATGCCAAAACTGTTCAGAAGCAAAAAGCTACTAGCCCCGCTCATCTAATTAGAATCTGAGCTTCACTTGAAACTCTGAGATATTATTGTTTCTTAATTTCTTTTAATCCTATTTTATTTATCTAGTTGCTGGGGGACAATCAACAGTTTAAGTTTGGTGTTGTGATGAGCGGATATTTTATATGCTTTTTGGGGGTAATTTCATGTAGATTTTAGTATGTTTTAGTTAGTTTTTAGTAGATTTTTATTAGTTTTTAAGCAAAAATCATATTTTTGGACTTTACTATGAGTTTGTGTGTTTTTCTGTGATTTCAGGTATTTTCTAGCTGAAATTGAGGAAGCTGAGCAAAAATCTGATTCAGGTTGAAAAAGGACTATTGATGTTGTTGGATTCTGACCTCTCTGCACTCGGAATGGATTTTTTTGAGCTACAGGAGTCCAATTGGCGCGCTCTCAATTGGGTTGGAAAGTAGACATCTAGGGCTTTCCAGCAATATGTAATAGTCCATACTTTGCATGAAGATGGAAGATGTAAACTGGCGTTCAACTCTAGTTCCATGTTGTAGTCTGGCGTTCAGCGCCAGAAACACGTCACGAACCAGAGTTGAATGCCAAAAACACGTTACAACTTGGCGTTCAACTCCAGAAACAGCCCAGGCACGTGAGAAGCTTAAGTCTCAGCCCCAGCACACACCAAGTGGGCCCTAGAAGTGGATTTCTGCACTATCCATCTTAGTTTACTCATTCTCTGTAAACCTAGGTCACTAGTTTAGTATTTAAACAACTTTTAGAGACTTATTTTGTATCTCATGACATTTTTAGATCTGAAATTTGTACCTTTTGGCAGCATGAGTCTCTAAACCCCATTGTTGGGGGTGAGGAGCTCTGCAGCGTCTCGATGAATTAATGCAATTATTTCTATTTCCCATTCAAATATGCTTGTTCCTATCTAAGATGTTCATTTGCGCTTCACTATGAAGGAGGTGATGATCCATGACACTCATCACCTTTCTCAATCCATGAACGTGTGCCTGACAACCACCTCCGTTCTACATCAGACTGAATGAGTATCTCTTATATTCCTTAATCAGAATCTTCGTGGTATAAGCTAGAATTGATGGCGGCATTCATGAGAATCCGGAAAGTCTAAACCTTGTCTGTGGTATTCCGAGTAGGATTCTGGGATTGGATGACTGTGACAAGCTTCAAACTCGTGAGTGTTGGGCGTGATGACAAACGCAAAAGAATCAATGAATTCTATTCTGACATGATCAAGAACCAACAGCTGATTAGCCGTGCGTGACAGAGCATTTGGACCATTTTCACTGAGAGGATGGGAAGTAGCCATTGACAATGGTGACACCCTACATACAGCTTGCCATGGAAGGAACTTTGCACTTTTTTATTAGTGGAATATTACATTAAAGAAATTCAGAAGACAAAGCATCTCCAAAACTCCAACATATTCGCCATTATTGCACAATAAGTATTTATTTCACGCTCTTTTATTTTTCGTAATTCAAACTAATAATTATAATTGATATCCTGACTAAGAACCATAGCTTGCTTCAAACCAACAATCTCCATGGGATTCGACCCTTACTCACGTAAGGTATTACTTGGACGACCCAGTACACTTGCTGGTTAGTTGTGCGGAGTTGTGACAAAGTGTGATTTATGTTTGAGAGCACCAAGTCTTTGGAGCCATTGTTGATGATCACAATTTTGTTCACCAGTGGCAGAGCCTTCTTCAACTGCAGTCAAGCCCTCAACAAAAAGAATTAAAAGGATTATAAAGGTTGATGAAAAGGAGAGAGCCTTCCCAGCAAAGGACACTGCACGATTTCCGAATCGCTACTGTGAGCAGATGTTTCCTATTCTGGTAGCTCGGAATTGCAACAATGAACCACTTCTTATCCTTCCACCTCGTATTGCCGACTTTGTTGAGTCGCAAATTGCACAAAGACATTGGGGATTCCTACAGATACAGCCACGACAGGTCAATTTTTCTTGGGTAGTTGAGTTCTACTCCAACTTCCACCTGCCAACCCTGCAGTCTGTTTATATACGTCAGAAGCAAGTCCCCATTACAGAAGAAGCCATTCAACGAGCCTTAGATCTTCCCCCCGCTCCCGAAGGATTGGACGCTTTTCAGAAAGCTGCAATCAAGCGCCAGGCGTACAACTTTGACTGGGACGCTGTTCTCAGAGTTATCGCTCAACCTGGCAGCAAATGGATCTTCGGATACCATCGTTCCTGTCCTAAGGGAATTTTGGCTTCTGTACTTACCTTAGAGGCTCACGTATGGGCACAGATTATGTCCCATTACGTCTTCCCGAGCACTCATGAGTCCTCCTTCACCGCAGACATCGCCGTTCTACTATGGTGCATCCTCACAGTCCAGCCTCTAAATTTACCGAGACATATCCGAAATGTTATGGAACACGTGCAGATCGCGGACAACCTACCTTTCCCCGCCTTGGTCTCTGATCTTGTCTCAGCAGCCGGAGTCCCCTACAGAGCTGGAGACACCAAAGCCATACTTCTACGAGATGATCAGTACGTCCCTAATGGGAGATATCTCAGGCCACCACTTGTCACTACCAGCTAGTCCACAGAGGATGCTGCAGTTGCTCCACCATCTACTAGTCAGCTGCTGTATCAAATACTGAAGCAGTTGGACCAACAAGACAAGAAAGTAAATTTCCAAGAGCGCCGCAACCACCGCCGTTTCAAATACCTCAAGGAGCTACTCACAGGCAACCACAGACCTGACGAGGACCCAGACACTCCGGACTCCACTTCCTTCACCAGCACAGGGAGCCATGACGGTCCCGACTGTGGAGACACTGCCACCAGCCTACCATTGTTCCTGACAGATGGCACCGAGGACGGTGCAAAGCTTTAAGTGTGGGGAGGTCGGTCAGTACCTGACTTTCGGAGGTAATTTCCCTTACTTAAACACCAATAAATTAGGATATTTAGTTAGTTTTTCTTTTTTAGAATAGGATAAATTGCATAGTAATAGATTAGTTGCATGCATGTTCTACTTGATTGAAAAGACAATAAGTTTCTTCTAAGACTCTATTTTTGGAACAAAAATTTCACTAATTTTAATTAAAACTTTTATGTTAAATTTGCTTGAAGTTGTATTTAGAACATGATTTTTGAGCTAAAGAACACACAACCTGTGAGATTTGAGCCTTTATGCATGGTTACATTATTTAACCATAATTGTTTTATTCTTGTGTGTTTACTTCTCTATGATTGTAATCTATATTTTGCTCCATCCTATATGTCCAATGTTTAATATATTTATATGCTGCATATGATTGAGGCCATTAATTGTTTAGCTCACTTATCCAAATTAAGCTTACCCTTTCAATTACCTTTGTTAGCCACTTTGAGCCTTTAAATCCCATTTGTTTTGTAATTTACCACATTACTAGCCTTAAGCGGAAAAACAATTATATATCCCAATTTGAATCTTTGGTTAGCTTAAGATAGAATTGTGTGTGCTAATTAAGTATGGGAAATTGTGGGGACAAAGGATAATAAGGGAATGTGTCATGATAATATAATGGGAATTCGGACATCTACTCATGTGAAACTATAAGAATCAAAAATCTATGTGCATTGATTAGCTATGTTTATTTTTATGTTTATGTTAAAAAAAATAATAAAAAAATATATTCAATAAATAAATAAGGGGACAAAATTACCCCAATGATGAGTTAAGAATTCAAAAATCAATGCATGTATGATAAAATTAAAATAAAAAAGTTGATACATGAGTATGAAATGTGAAAGGGAATTCTAGGTAGCTAGGTATGAACTCCAAAGTTATATAAAATATATATAGGTTATGTTAAAGTTTGGGTTAATTAAAGATTCAATTTATAAGCTCACTTAACCATATATGTATCCTTACCCTTACCTTGGCCCCATTACAACCTTAAAAAGACCTCATGATGTTGCATTGGTATATTAAATGTTGTTGATTGGTTAGGAGAAGAACAAAAATTAGGGAGCGTGATTAGAGAAGGATAGAGTGACTACCCTATACACTAGAGAGACTAGAGTATACATACATCATCAGTGAGGGTTCAATGCTTAAAATTCTATGTTCCCTGCTTTCATGAGCTACCTTCTTGCATTTTTTTTATTTTTATCTGTTCTTACTGTATGAGAATTGAATTAGTGGAACTTGATTTGTAATTGTTTTGAAGAGCTTATTTACTCTTGATCAAGTGGACAAGAATCATATAGTTACATTCACATGTATAGGTTGCATTGCATTGCATAAGTTTTTACATGTTCCTACTCATTTATTTTATCTCCTTCCACTAAGCATGAGGACATGCTAATGTTTAAGTGTGAGAAGGTTGATAAACAACTATTTATGATTTATAATGTGTTTAATTGTGTGGTTTTATCATGATCTTTACCCACTTATTCATATAATTAGCATGTATTTATATTTCCTTCCTAAAATTATTACATGATTGAAAACTTACTTCCTAGAGACTTTTAATTAGGTATTTTAATTCTCCTTTATTCCATTCGATGCTGTGATCTGTATGTTAAGTGTTTCAGGCTTTATAGGGCATGAAAGAAGTGGAGATTGGAAAGGAAGTATGCAAAAATGGAAGGAACACAAAGAATTGAGGAGATAACCAGCAAGAAGTCACACGGTCGCATGGCTGACGCAACCGCGCGAGATAGAAGAAATAACAGTGACGTGCTCGCGTGCCTAACCGCGCGGATTGGAAGCTGCATGAACGACGCGAATGCATGGACGACGCGCACACGTGTTACGAGAAACGCTGAGTGACGCGAACGCGTGGATGACGCGGCCGCGTGACATGCGCAATCTGCAGAATTTCAGAAATCGCTGGCAGAGTTTCTGGGCCAGATTTTAACCCAGTTTTCGGCCCAGAAACACAGATTAGAGCCAGGGAACATGCAGAGACAGAGAACAACATTCATTCCACATAATTTTTAGTTTCTAGATCTGAAATTGCTCCTCCCCTAGGTTTTACTCACTTGAACATTCATAGTTAGAATTTTGAAGGTTTTGGCTTTAGCTTTTGAGAAGAGTCTACCTCTGGTACCAGTTATTATATTCTGTTATTTACTTTCCATTTATTCTTCCATATTCTTAATCCCCCCAGAGTTGACATTGGATTATTTTCACAAGTTATTAATATAGACTATTTTTATTTTCAATTAATCCCTTTCATTATTATTCATCATGTCTTCTTTTATTTTTCCCATTAATTCTGTGAAGTTTATAATTATGGTGAGTGAGTAGTTCCATAACTTGATTGGGAGATGATTGAAAGGAACCCTTGAGTTGAATCACTCAAGAGAAAAATTCTAATTGGGTTATTTGTTGGATCACCCTCTAATCATTGACACTAGTCCTTCCCAAGAGAGAGGACTAGGACTTGTGACTAGAAATAGCTTTCCAACTTGCTTGACTTTCCTTTACCTAGTAAGGGATAACTAAGCAGAGCTACTTCCAATTATTAATTAATCTTGAGAGTACTTCAACAAGAATAGGGCTTCTAACTAATCTACTCCCAGTCAAGGCTTTTATTTAAGATTAATTAAATTCTCTAATTTAATTTCCTGTTTATCAACTCAACCATTTTTGAAAACACCTGATTGATAAAATAGCACATTTCTCTGCAACTCGTTGGGAGACGACCTGGGATTCATACTCCCAGTATTTTAATTTCAATATTGTGACAACCCCTTTTAAATTGATAAGCGGATTTTCGGCTGGTTAAGGACTGTACTTGCAACGTATTTCTATTAATAAATTCTTAACTCGCCAATTTCCGCCACGTCAGTGGTGCAAGGCCAGTTATACAAAAGAGGGTTAAATCAACCCCTACTGGAGTGTTTGTGACTCGAACAAACGGAGTATGTCTTGAAAAAGGTGCATGGGGGTGTTGCGGACACCACATTGGAGGGAAATTCTTGGCCCAAAAACTCGTCAAAGCTGGTTATTATTGGCCCTCCATGATGACTAACACCATCGAATTCATAAAAGGTGCCTCTGATGCCAGGAAAATGCAAACTTCCATAAGGCCCTAACAGAGGAACTAAGTTCCATCATGGCCTCTCGACCTTTGATGGACCCAGGACAAGTCAAATACCTGATTTTGGCCATAGACTACTATACCAAGTAAGTAGAAGTAGAACCTTTGAGAAGCATATCATCTGCAAACTACTAGAAATTCATGTGGAGGCAGGCGATCACGAGGTTTGGAATCTCTGAGACTATTATATCGAATAAAAATAAAAATTTTGGAGAGTTTCTGTAAGGCTTCAGTATTAAGCAAATGTTTTCCTCAGTAGAGCATCTCCAAAGTAACAGGCAAGCAGAGGCTGCAAAAAAAAAAAAAAGAAAAACATCCTGAAATGACTATAGACATGTTTGGATCAAAGGAAAGGCTCCTGTGCAGATGAGCTAGCCTCAGTCTTATGGCCTTATAGAATAATACCGCAGTCTTCCACCGGGGAGATGCCTTTCTGATTTACCTATTGTGTGGATGCCATGATCTCGTTGAAATAGGGGAACCAAGCCTAAGGCTATTGTTGGGAGGAAGCGATGAGGCGACCAAAAAGGACCTGGTAAATGAAACCAGGGTGATGGCCTACTTGTCGGAAGCAACATTAAATCAGAGGTTGGCATTACACTAAAACCACAAAGTCTATAATAGAAGATTCAAAGAGGGAGACTTGGTGTTGTGACGCAAGGACACCGGTCCGCCAACCCCTGAAGAAAGGAAGCTCTACCCTAATTGGGAAGGACCTTACAGGATAAAGAAGGTGCAAGGCAAAGGTGCATAGATATAGAGGACTTGGAATGCAACGAATCTAAGAAGATTCTACTCCTAAACGGGCTCCCGATTATGTGCTAACTGCCGATCACGATTTGGTTACTTCTCTTTCTCCTGTTCATTTTATACCTTGTGTTCATTGTTATTTACTTTGTTTTAATCTTGCAAAATAGCTTACAGCATGAATGACAGGTGGTGCACGAATTTGCAATCCGTACAACTAACCAGCAAGTGCACTGGGTCGTCCAAGTAATACCTTACGTGAGTAAGGGTCGATCCCAGGGAGATTATTGGTTTGACGCAAGCTATGTTTATTTTATTAATCTTAGTCAGGATGCCAATAAGATTATTTGGATTTAATTGTAAGAAGTAAAAGTGTTTGGAATAAGTAATTGTTACTTTATTAATGGAGGATATGTTGGAGTTTTGGAGATGCTTTGCGCTCTGAATTTCTGCAATGTAATATTCAACTCAATTGTTTGTAAAGTTCCATCCATGGCAAGCTGTATGTAGGGTGTCACCATTGTCAGTGGCTACTTCCCATCCTCTCAGTGAAAACGGTCCAAATGCTCTGTCACAGCACGACTAATCAGCTGTTGGTTCTCGATCATGTTGGAATAGGATCCATTGATCCTTTTGCGTTTGTCATCACGCCCAGCAATCGCGAGTTTGAAGTGCGTCACAGGCATTCAATCCTTGAATCCTACTCGGAATACCACAGACAAGGTTTAGACTTTCCGGATCCTCAAGAGTGGCCGCCATCAGTTCTAGCTTATACCACGAAGATTCTAATTAAGGAAGCTAGGAGATGCTCATTCAATCTGATGTAGAACGGAGGTGTTTGTCAGGCACACGTTCATGGATTGAGGAAGGTGATGAATGTCACAGATCATCACCTCCTTCACAATTAAGCGCGAATGAACATCTTAGATAGGAACACACACACGTTTGAATGGAGAAATAGAAACAATTGCATTAATTCATTGAGACGCTGCAGAGCTCCTCACCCCCAACAATGGAGTTAGAGACTCATGCCATCAAAGTGTATAAAATTCAGATTTGAAAATGTCATGAGATACAAAGTAATCCTCTAAAAGTTGTTTAAATAGTAAACTAGAAGCCTAGGTTTACAGAAAATAAGAAAACTAAGATAATTGGTGCATAAATCCACTTCTGGGGCCCACTTGGTGTGTACTGGGGCTAAGACTAAAGCTTCTCACGTGCTTGGGCTGTTTCTGGAGTTGAACGCCAGGTTGTAACATGTTTTGGGCGTTGAACTCCAAGTTGTAACCTGTTTCTGGTGCTGGACGCCAGACAGCAGCATGAAACTGGCGTTGAACGCCAGTTTACGTCCTCTATCTTCGCGCAAAGTATGAACTATTATATATTGCTGGAAAGCCCTAGATTTCTACTTTCCAACCCAATTGAGAGCGCATCAATTGGACTCCTGTAGATCAAAAAAATCCATTTCGAGTGCAGGGAGGTCAGGATCCAACAGCATCAGCAGTCCTTTTTCAGCCTAACTCAGATTTTTGCTCAGCTCCCTCAATTTCAGCCAGAAAATACCTAAAATCACAGAAAAACACACAAACTCATAGTAAAGTCCAGAAATATGATTTTTTCCTAAAAACTAATTAAAACATGCTAAAATCTACATGAAATTATCCCCAAAAAGCGTATAAAATATCCGCTCATCACAACACCAAACTTAAACTGTTGCTTGTCCCCAAGCAACTAGATGAACAAAAATAGGATAAAAAGAATTTAAGGAGTAATAAAATCTCCGAGTTTTAAGTTAAGCTCAGATTCTAATTTAGATGAGCGGGGCTAGTAGCTTTTTGTTTCTGAACAGTTTTGGCATCTCCCTTTATCCTTTGAAATTCAGAATGATTGGCATCCATAGGAACTCAGAATTCAGATAGTATTATTGATTCTCCTAGTGTAGTATGTTGATTCTTGGACACAGTTACTTTATGAGTCTTCGCCGTGACCCTAAGCACTTTGTTTTCCAGTATTACCACCGGATACATAAATGCCACAGACACATGACTGGGTGAACCTTTTCAGATTGTGACTCAGCTTTGCTAAAGTCCCCAGTTAGAGGTGTCTAGAGCTCTTAAGCACACTTTTTTTGCTTTGGATCACGACTTTAACCACTCAGTCTCAAGCTTTTCACTTGGACCTGCATGCCACAAGCACATGGTTAGGGACAGCTTGATTTAGCCGCTTAGGCCTGGAATTACTTCCTTGGGCTCTCCTATCCACTGATGCTCAAAGCCTTGGATCCTTTTCACCCTTGCCTTTTGGTTTTAAGGGCCATTGGCTTTTTCTTTTTCTTGATCCAATAATTTCTTGTAAAAGTTTTTTTTTTCACTGCTTTTTCTTGCTTCATGAATCAAATTCATGATTTTTCAGATCATCAATAACATTTCTCTTTTTCATCATTCTTTCAAGAGCCAACAATTTTAACATTCATAAATAACAAGATCAAAGATATGCACTGTTCAAGCATTCATTCAGAAGACAAAAAGTATTGCCACCACATATAAATAATTAGAATTTTTCTTATTAAGAACTCGAAAAAAATATTGCCTCTTTATTCTAAAAATCTACTATTTTATTCATGTTTGATGATGATGAGAAAAATAAATTATAACTTAATTGAAAATAAAATCAAAATAGATATGCTAATTACTACTACTCCTATATAACTTCTAAGGTAAAATCCTATAATAATACTATCACAGAGTTAAAGCTAGAATTAGAACTTAACAACCTGTATTTTGGGAAGTGGATGTTCCTCTAGTCTGTGGGATGCTTGGTCCTTCAAGAATTAATTTCTGACACTTCAATTCCTTCAGTTCACATCCTTGCTCTTCCTGTTCCCTTAGGTGCCATGATCTTAATGAGTTTTAGCTCAGTGATCATGGCAAATCACACCAAACTTAGAGGTTTGCTTGTCCTCAAGCAAAAGAAAGGAAAATAGAGGAATGGAAGGAGAGGCAATTTCGAAATTCAAAAGATATGTTGAGTTGAAAAAGATATGAGAGGAAATTAAAAAGATTTGAAAAAGAAATTAAAGAAAAATCAAGAAATATGTTTAGGAAAAAAAATTTTTTGAATTGAAGGATGAGATTTTGAAACATGTTTATGCAAGAAATCATGAATTGAAACATAAAAATTTGGAAAATTTGTAAAGAAAAACGAATTTTACCTCCTCCCCACCATCCTGGCGTTAAACGCCCAAATGCTGCATGTTTTGGGCGTTTAACGCCCAATTGCTGCTTCTCCTGGGCGTTCAACGCCCAGCTGTTGCTTCTTTCTGGCGTTGAACGCCAGGCAGTCCTTTGTCACTGGGCGTTTTTCTAAATGCCCAAGATGCTGTAATTCTGGCGTTAAACACCCAGAAAGAGCTTCTTTCTGGCGTTCAACGCCCAAAAGATGCTCCTTTCTGGCGTTCAACGCCCAGATGGCTATCCTTACTGGCGTTGAACGCCCATTGGATGCTTCTTTTGGGCGTTCAACGCCCAAAACATTTCTTACTGGCTTTTTCACACCAGTGAGCTTCCAAATTCCCCTGTAACTCTGTGAATTCAATCAATTGCTTTTTTTACCTTGAAGATACTTTGACATATACCTGTAAAAATCAATTAATTAACAAAAACAAATAAAATTAAATTTTGTGAATGGCTGGGTTGCCTCCCAGCAAGCGCATCTTTAATGTCGTTAGCTGAACTATTACTGAGCTTTAAATAAGTCTCAGTTTTGAGCATTCTTGCTCAAAATTGCTTTCAAGATAATGTTTAACTCTCTGTCCATTAACAATGACCTTTTTGTTAGAGTCATTATCCTGAAGCTCTACGTATCCATATGGTGATACACTTGTAATTACATATGGACCTCTCCACCGGGATTTTAATTTTCCGGGAAATAATTTGAGCCTAGAATTAAATAGCAGAACTTTCTGCCCCGGCTCAAAGACTCTGGATGACAATTTCTTATCATGCCATCTTTTTGCTTTCTCTTTGTAAACTTTTGCATTCTCGAAAGCATTGAGTCTAAATTCCTCTAGCTCATTTAACTGAAGCAATCGTTTTTCTCCAGCTAACTTGGCATCAAGGTTCAGGAATCTGGTTGCCCAGTAGGTCTTATGTTCCAGTTCCACTGGCAAGTGACATGCCTTTCCATACACAAGCTGGTATGGAGAGGTCCCTATAGGGGTCTTGAATGTTGTTCTGTATGCCCACAGAGCATCATCTAAGCTTCTTGCCCAATTCTTTCTACGGTTAATTACAGTCCATTCCAGGATTCTTTTAAGTTCTCTGTTAGAGACTTCAGCTTGCCCATTTATCTGTGGATGATATGGAGTGGCTACCCTGTGGCTAACTCCAAAACGAACCAAAGCAAAGTAAAGCTGTTTATTGTAGAAATGAGTGCCCCCATCACTGATTAATACTCTAGGGGTACCAAATCTGTTGAAGATGTGTTTCTGGAGGAATTTTAACACTGTTTTAGTGTCATTAGTAGGTGTTGCAATAGCTTCTACCCATTTGGATACATAATCCACTGCCACCAGAATATAAGTGTTTGAGTATGATGGTGGGAAAGGTCCCATGAAGTCAATACCCCATACATCAAACAACTCAATCTCCAAGATCCCTTGTTGAGGCATGGCATAACTGTGAGGCAGATTACCAGATCTTTGGCAACTGTCACAATTAAGTACAAACACTCGGAAATCTTTATAGAGAGTATGCCAGTAGAAGCTACATTGGAGGACTCTTGTGGCTGTTCGCTCACTTCCAAAATGTCCTCCATACTGGGATCCATGGCAATGCCATAGAATCTTCTGTGCTTCTTCTTTAGGCACACATCTACGGATTACTCCGTCTGAGAGATACGGCTCATCCCAAAGATAATACTTTGCATCCGTGATCAGCTTCTTTGATTGCTGTCTACTGTATTCTTTGGGTATGAATCTCACTGCCTTGTAGTTTGCAATGTCTGCAAACCATGGCACTTCCTGGATGGCAAAGAGTTGCTCATCTGGAAAGTTTTCAGAGATCTCAGTAAGAGGGTGGATGCCCCTTCTACTGGTTCTATTCGGGACAGGTGGTCTGCTACCTGATTCTCTGTCCCTTTTCTGTCTCTTATTTCTATTTCAAAGTCTTGCAGAAGCAACACCCATCTTATAAGTCTGGGTTTTGAATCCTGCTTTGTGAGTAGATATTTAAGAGCAGCATGATCAGTGTACACAATCACTTTTGATCCTACTAAATAGGATCTGAATTTGTCAATGGCGTAAACCACTGCAAGCAGCTCTTTTTCTGTAGTTGTGTAATTCTTCTGTGCGTCATTTAAAACACGACTGGCATAGTAAATGACGTGCAGAAGGTTGTCATGCCTCTATCCCAACACTGCACCAATAGCATGGTCACTGGCATCACACATTAGTTCAAATGGCAATGTCCAGTTTGGTGCAGAGATGATTGGTGCTGTGACCAATTTAGCTTTCAGAGTCTCAAATGCCTGCAGACACTCTTTATCAAAGATAAATGGCGTGTCAGCAGCTAGCAGGTTGCTCAGAGGTTTGGCGATTTTTGAAAAATCCTTTATAAACCTCCTATAGAATCCTGCATGCCCTAGAAAGCTTCTGATTGCCTTAACATTGGCAGGTGGTGGTGATTTTTCAATTACCTCTACCTTAGCTTGATACACCTCTATTCCCTTGTTCGAAATTTTGTGCCCAAGGACAATTCCTTCAGTTACCATAAAGTGACACTTCTCCCAGTTTAAAACCAGGTTAGTCTCTTGGCATCTCTTTAGAACAAGTGCTAGATGGTCATGACAGGAGCTGAATGAGTCTCCAAATACTGAAAAGTCATCCATGAAAACTTCCAGAAATTTTTCCACCATATCAGAGAAAATTGAGAGCATGCACCTCTGAAAGGTTGCAGGTGCATTGCACAGGCCAAATGACATCCTTTTGTATGCAAATACTCTAGATGGACATGTGAATGCTGTTTTCTCTTGATCTTGGGGATCTACTGCAATTTGATTATAACCTGAATATCCATCCAGGAAGCAGTAGTATTCATGACCTGCTAGTCTTTCTAGCATCTGGTCTATGAATGGTAAAGGAAAATGATCCTTTCTGGTGGCTGTATTGAGCCTTCTATAATCAATACACATACGCCACCCTGTAACTGTTCTTGTAGGAACCAGTTCATTTTTTTCATTATGAACCACTGTCATGCCTCCCTTCTTAGGGACGACTTGGACAGGGCTTACCCAGGGGCTGTCAGAAATAGGATAAATAATCCCAGCCTCTAGTAATTTAGTGACCTCTTTCTGCACCACTTCCTTCATGGCTGGATTCAACCGCCTTTGTGGTTGGACCACTGGCTTGGCGTCACCCTCCAATAGGATCTTGTGCATGCATCTGGCTGGGCTAATGCCCTTAAGATCACTGATGGACCACCCAAGAGCTATCTTGTGTGTCCTTAGCACTTGAATTAGTGTTTCCTCTTCCTGTGGCTCTAAGGTAGAGCTTATGATTACAGGAAAGGTATCATCTTCTCCTAGAAATGCATATTTTAGGGATGGTGGTAATGGTTTGAGCTCGGGTTTGGGAGGTTTCTCCTCTTCCTGAGGGATTTTCAGAGGTTCTATTATTCTCTATGATTCCTCCAAATCAGGCTGAACATCTTTAAAGATGTCCTCTAGCTCTGATTCGAGACTCTCAGCCATATTGACCTCTCTTACCAGAGAGTCAATGATATCAATACTCATGCAGTCATTTGGAGTGTCTGGATGTTGCATGGCTTTGACAACATTCAACTTGAACTCCTCCTCATTGACTCTCAGGGTTACTTCCCCTTTTTGGACGTCAATGAGGGTTCGGCCAGTTGCTAGGAAAGGTCTTCCTAGAATGAGAGTTGCACTCTTGTGTTCCTCCATTTCCAGCACCACAAAGTCAGTAGGAAAGGCAAATGGCCCAACCTTGACAATCATGTCTTCAATCACGCCTGATGGGTATTTAATGGAGCCATCAGCAAGTTGAAGACATATCCGGGTTGGTTTGACTTCTTCAGTCAAACCAAGCTTTGTGATAATAGATGCAGGTATTAAGTTGATACTTGCCCCAAGATCACATAGAGCCTGCTTGGTACAAGTACCCTCTAATGTGCATGGTATCATAAAGCTTCCGGGATCCTTAAGCTTCTCAGGTAAGCTTTTTAGGATAATTGCACTGCATTCTTCAGTGAGGTAAACTTTTTCAGTTTCCCTCCAATCCTTCTTATGACTTAAGATCTCTTTCATGAACTTGGCATAAGAGGGTATTTGCTCAAGTGCTTCTGCAAACTGAATCTTTATTTCAAGAGTCCTGAGATAGTCTGCAAAGCGGGCAAATTGCTTATCCTGTTCCGCTTGGCGGAGTTTTTGAAGATAAGGCATTTTGGCCTTGTATTCCTCAACCTTAGTTGCTGTAGGTTTATTACTTGTAGAAGTGGGTTGGGAAGCCTTTTTAGAAGGGTTGTTATCAGCACTTGTATGTGACTGATTCCCCACTGGCGTTTGAATGCCTGGGGTGGAAGCTGGAGTGACTTTAGACGCCAACTCCTTATCTGTTACTGGCATCTGAATGCCAGAACTGTGCTCCCCTTGGACGTTCAACGCCGGATTTATGCTTGTTTCTGGCGTTGAACGCCAGGAATGAGCATGGTCTGAGCGTTCAGTGCCAGCCTTATTCCTCTCTGGGCTCTGATTGTCCTCAGAGGGATTTTGAGTAGGCATTTGTTTATTTCTTGGCTTCCTGCTGCTTTGAAGTGAGGTATTTAATGTTTTCCCACTTCTTAATTGAACTGCTTGGTATTCTTCTGTTATTTGTTTTGACAGTTGCTTTTCTGTTTGCTTTAACTGTACTTCCATATTCCTGTTAGCCATTCTTGTTTCCTGTAGTATTTCCTTGAATTCGGCTAGCTGCTGAGTTAGAAAGTCTAATTGCTGATTGAATTCATTAGCCTGATCTACAGGACTGAGTTCAGCAGTTATTGTTTTAGCTTCTTCTTTCATGGAAGATTCACTGCTTAGGTACAGATGCTAATTTCTGGCAACTGTATCAATAAGCTCTTGAGCTTCTTCAATTGTTTTTCTCATATGTATAGATCCAACAGCTGAGTGATCTAGAGAAATCTGAGCTTCTTCTGTAAGCCCATAGTAGAAGATGTCTAATTGCACCCACTCTGAAAACATCTCAGAGGGGAATTTTCTTAGCATCTCTCTGTATCTCTCCCAGGCATCATAAAGGGATTCATTATCTCCTTGTTTGAAGCCTTGGATGCTTAGCCTTAGCTGTGTCATCCGTTTTGGAGGAAAATAGTGATTCAGGAATTTTTCTGATAGCTGTTTCCATGTCTTTATGCTGTTCTTAGGTTGGTTATTTAACCACGTCTTAGCTTGATCTTTTACATCAAATGGAAACAGTAGTAATCTGTAGACATCCTGATCTACTTCCTTATCATGCACTGTGTCAGCAATTTGTAAAAATTGTGCCAGAAACTCTGTAGGTTCTTCATGTGGAAGACCGGAATACTGGCAGCTTTGCTGCACCATGATAATGAGCTGAGGATTCAACTCAAAGCTACTAACTCCAATGGAGGGTATACAGATACTACTCCCATATAAAGCAGTAGTGGGGTTAGCATATGACCCCAGAGTCCTCCTGGAGCATTCATTTCCACTTAGTTCCATGATGGAGCAAGGGAGATGATATAGATGTTGATATTGTCTATTTTATTTAATTTATTATATAAAGAAAATTGATTTTTGAAATAATAAAATAAAATAAAATAAAAAATCAAAATAAAAATAAAATAAATAAAGAAAGAAAATTAAAAATTAAAAATTTGAAAACTTTTATGAAGATTTTCGAAAATTTGAGGAGAGAGAAAGTGGTTAGGATATTTTTGAAAAAGATATATATATATATATATATATATATATATATTGAATTTTGAATTTTATGATGAAAGAGAAAAACACACAAAATACACAAGACTTAAAATTTTTAGATCTAATGCTCCTTATTTTTGAAAATTTTGGAGGGAAAACACCAAGGAACACCAAACTTAGAAATTTTAAGATCAAAACACAAGAAAGACTCAAGAACACCTTGAAGATTCACAAGAACACCAAGAACAAAAGAAAGAACACCAAACTTAAAATTTTTAGAAAACCAAGATAAATTTTCGAAAATTAAAGAAAGATCAACAAGAAAACACCAAACTTAAAGTTTGGCACAAGATTAAATCAAGAAAAATTATTTTTGAAGAAAATATTTTAAAAAGAAGATACCCAATTGCCAAGAACATAAGCCAACGCTCTAACCAACTGAGCTAAAAATGTAACGTATTTTAAAGATGTATTATTTTTATAGATAAGAATAAATTTTTTTGAAAACTAATGTTTTGAAAAAGCACAAGAAAAACAAGAAAAGACACAGAACAAGACAAACCAAAGATCAAACAAGAAAAATTGACAAGAACAATTTGAAGATCAAGGAAGAACAAGAACATGTAATTCGAAAATTTAAAAGACAAGGAAACACATGCAATTGACACCAAACTTAGAACAAGACACTAAACTCACGAAAATTAGAAATTGATAAAGAAAAATAATATATTTTTGAAAAATTTTTGAAAAGGGAATAAAGGACTCAGAATTTAATGACTCTATAACAACAAAAATAAATTATTCCTAATCTAAGCAACAAAATAAACCTTTAGTTGTTCAAACTCGAATAATCCCCGGCAACGGCGCCAAAAACTTGGTGCACGAATTTGCAATCCGTACAACTAACCAGCAAGTGCACTGGGTCGTCCAAGCAATACCTTACGTGAGTAAGGGTCGATCCCACGGAGATTATTGGTTTGAAGCGAGCTATGTTTATTTTATTAATCTTAGTCAGGATGCCAATAAGATTATTTGGATTTAATTGTAAGAAGTAAAAGTGTTTGGAATAAGTAATTGTTACTTTATTAATAGAGGATATGTTGGAGTTTTGGAGATGCTTTGTCCTCTAAATTTCTGCAATGTAATATTCAACTCAATTGTTTGTAAAGTTCCATCCATGGCAAGCTGTATGTAGGGTGTCACCATTGTCAGTGGCTACTTCCCATCCTCTCAGTGAAAACGGTCCAGATGCTCTGTCACAGCACGGCTAATCAGTTGTTGGTTCTCGATCATATTGGAATAGGATCTATTGATCCTTTTGCGTTTGTCATCATGCCCAGCAATCGCGAGTTTGAAGCGTGTCATAGCCATTCAATCCTTGAATCCTACTCGGAATACCACAGACAAGGTTTAGACTTTCCGGATCCTCAAGAGTGGCTGCCATCAGTTCTAGCTTATTCCACGAAGATTCTGATTAAGGAAGCTAAGAGATGCTCATTCAATCTGATGTAGAACGGAGGTGTTTGTCAGGCACACGTTCATGGATTGAGGAAGGTGATGAATGTCACGGATCATCACCTCCTTCACAATTAAGCGCGAATGAACATCTTAGATAGGAACACACACACGTTTGAATGGAGAAATAGAAACAATTGCATTAATTCATTGAGACGCTGCAGAGCTCCTCACCCCCAACAATGGAGTTAGAGAATCATGCCGTCAAAGTGTATAAAATTCAGATTTAAAAATGTCATGAGATACAAAGTAATCCTCTAAAAGTTGTTTAAATAGTAAACTAGTAGCCTAGGTTTACAGAAAATAAGAAAACTAAGATAATTAGTGCAGAAATCCACTTCTGGGGCCCACTTGGTGTGTACTGGGGCTGAGACTAAAGCTTCTCACGTGCTTGGGCTGTTTCTGGAGTTGAACGCCAGGTTGTAACATGTTTTGGGCATTGAACTCCAACTTGTAATGTTTCTGGCGCTGGACGCCAGACAGCAGCATGAAACTGGCGTTGAATGCCAGTTTACATCGTCTATCTTCACGCAAAGTATGAACTATTATATATTGCTGGAAAGCCCTGGATGTCTACTTTCCAACCCATTTAAGAGAGCATCAATTGGACTCCTGTAGCTCAAAAAAATCCATTCCGAGTGCAGGGAGGTCAGGATCCAACAGCATCAGCAGTCCTTTTTCAGCCTAACTCAGATTTTTGCTCAGCTCCCTCAATTTCAGCCAGAAAGTACCTGAAATCACAAAAAAACACACAAACTCATAGTAAAGTCCAGAAATATGATTTTTTCCTAAAAACTAATAATATTATACTAAAAACTAATTAAAACATGTTAAAATCTACATGAAATTATCCCCAAAAAGCGTATAAAATATCCGCTCATCAACAGGGTACTCTTTTCCTTTACCGTCAGCTCGGGACAACGGCAAGGGGTTTTGATGAGGCCTATTTCTTGAAAAACTAGAATTTTGTATTAGAATTTATCGTTTGAAAATTATTTCCAAGTTACGAATATGGCTTCCTAGGAATAATCACCTCGGAAGCCCCTATGCAAAGACACAGATATCCATCGAGATACGGCTAAATAGCCAAGTAAACAAACGATATACGAGTAAATGACCAAAATCATACGTGAAAATACTTGAAAATTACTTAAGAGCAACAAGTCGGATGTTCAAAAGTGCAACACACCAGCCCAACAACAAAACAGTTGAAAATTACAAGTTCAAAGGGACATCGCATCGGCCTAATAACAATAAAGAAACTTCAACACCACAATTTCATTACAAATACATTACAAAGTTTTCACTTTCTCGGTATGTTAATGACCTTGTCGTCTTGGATCATTTTGAAAGCACCAATAACCGAGGTGTCGAAATTAGAGGCAAGCAGAGAGACTTGGACTTCGATCACCTCCTCGGTAGCGGCTATTACGTCCCAGACATCTTTGATAATCTCTTTGTTCTTCTTCTTCTTCTTCTTCTTCTTCTTCTTCTTCTTCTTCTTCTTCTTCTTCCTCTTATTTGTAGCCTCAAGGTGCACCGCATTGGCCGATCTTATGGCCTCGTCCAGATCTTACTCTCAGCCGCTTTAGCCTGACCTTGAGCAGTATTGAGTTGTTTTGAAAGAGAGAAATCCCAATAAACAAGACGTTGGATCTCGTCACTTGCCTCCTTCATCTTCTTCTCGACTTCACCTAGTTTGGTCCCCAAGGTCTCTCCTTCAGCCTTGAACTTGGTAATTTTATGCTCAGCTATCCTGCGCTTCCCATCTAATACTTGGCACTGGGCCAGGACCGGCTCCACTTTCCTCACGACGGCGGCAACTCGGAGAAGGGTGAAAGAGTAAAACCGTCGGCTTAGAATTTCTTCTCGGTTAGAGGAAAATAACTTCATTGCAAGTATAGTTCTAAACCGACAAGTAATACTCAACCAAAGTTTAGTTTTTGGTTGTCACAAGGTCAACCCAATAAAAATAACCGAGAGTATTAGTCCCGGGTCGTTCTCCCTAGGAATCACAATCGAGTGCTCAATTATTGGTTATGAGTTTCACGGGTTGGGTTGATAAAGGGCCAGAAAATAAATGACAAGAAAATAAAACAAGCAACTAAAGGAAAGCAAATACTAAAGAGAGACATTCATGGCAAGGCTTGAGAATCTAGGCTTTCTATCCTCGTCACTAATCATATTACAATAATTATCAAGAGCTAATCCTATTTAGTCATCTCCAACATAGGAAGAAGGTATAATGTTATCTTCACTTGAGAGAAAGTCAAATAAGACTAGTTAATCTCAATCCAACAGTCCTAATCAACTCACTAATTGAATTAGCAAGAGATTAGAGTCAATGGAAACAATATTAACTAATAACTCTAGATCACCAATCTAAATTGGGTATTAATGACTCAAGATTGCCTAATTTCTCTTTTCAATCCAGGAATGCTCAAAAACTATTCTAGCATCCAACCAAGCATTTTGTCAAACACTTGGGAGACATAAAAGAAAAGCATAATAGATTGCAAGAATTAATAAAATCTACCACTACCCAATGCAAGAAAAGTAAGATTAACAACTCAATTAAACAATAAAGGAACATAAAACATCAATTGCATTAAAAGGAAATCCAAATCCACAAAAGTGCATCAACATAAAAGAGGCATAAAAAGGGAAATTAACAAGAGAAACTAAGGAAATTAAAGCAAATCAACAAGGAAAAGTAAAGGAAACTAACTCAAAACAAGTAATTGAACCTAAATCTAAGATGAAAATAAACTAAGAACCCTAATTTCTAGAGAAAAGAGGGAGCTTCTCTCTTTAGAACTAACTTAAGGCATGCTTCCTACACTAACTATTTGCTTCCCCCTTTGACCCTTCTTGAATTCTACATGAAATAGCCTCAGAAATGAGTTGGACTTGTGTCTGGAAAGCTCAGAAATTGCCCCCATCGAATTCACTTAAATGAGGTCACGTGCTGGCTGTGACGCGTACGCATGGGCCACGCGTACGCGTCGTCTAGTGTTTTCCTTGTCACACGTACGCGTCGCCTGGACAACCTCCTCTTTACGCGTGGACATCGCTCTAAGCACTCCAAATCCTTATTTTTCCATGAATCCTCCTTTTTGCATACTTTTCTCTTCACTTCTTCCATCTAATACTTGCCTTATAAATCTGAAATCACTCAAAAAATCTATTAAGGCATCGAATGGAATTAAGGTGAATTAAATTTAGCTATTTTAAGACCTAAAAAGCATGTTTTCACACTTAAGCATAAATTAGGAGAGATTCACAAAACTATGCTATTTCATTGAATAAATGTGAGATAAGTTGATAAAATCCCTTAAATTAAGCACAAGATAAACCACAAAATTGGGATTTATCAAATTTCCCCACACTTAAACTAAGCATGTTCTCATGCTAAACTCAAGAAAGAAACAAAGGGTATCAACATTTATTCAATACAAACTATCTATATGAAACCTATCTACATGCAACCTATCTATATAAATGCAATTACTTGGTCAAAATAAATCAATTCCCAAGAATACATATTTAAACACAAAGGGTAAAGGTATTAACAACCAAGTAAAATCCACAGTTGAATTGAGTTATTAAAAAGAATTTACAAACTTGCAAGAAAAGAGATGATCCTAGGTGAAAATATGTAATTGAGCAATCGAACCCTCACCGGGTGTGTATCCGCTCTAGTCACTCAAGTGTATAAGGTTGATTCACTCAATTCTCTCCTAGTCATACTTTCCAAGAATTGTTTGTCATCTAACAATCAACAATTATTCAATGCATGCATACAAATATCATGAGGACTTTCCCATAGGTTGTAATGGGGCTAGGATCAAGGTAGGATTATATTTGGTTAGGTGGACTAGAATTTGAATCTTTGATCAACTTAAACTTCCCACCTAACCTATGACAACCTATACAATTTAAATGCTAACCTAACTACCCATTCTTTACTTTTTCATACACTCATGCATTTTCTTTTTTTTATCATAACCCATATGCATTGATTATTATTACTTTACTTTGGGACATTTTGTCCCCTTTTTATTGCGTTTCTTTTTCTTTATTTTTCTTTTTATATATATATATTTTATTCTTTTTATTTTTCTTTTGTTTTTCTCTTTTTCTTTTTCGATGAATTATGTACAAAGATACCAATGCATATGGTTTAAATATTTAATGCATGAGTATGTACTCAATTCCCAAAAATTTTCAACAAAAATACAAAAATATACTTTTATCTCTATCCAATGTTTCCAACTCTCCCATAATTGAATGATAAAACACTCTCACTAGCCTAAGCTAATCAAAGATCCAAATAAGGGACATTTATTGTTTTTCTCTTTAAGGCTTGTAATGTGCTAAAATTAAGAACAAATGGGTTTAGCATAGGCTCAAAGTTGGCTAAAAATGGTAGATAAAAAAGTAGGCTATTTGGGTAGGTTAGCTATTCAAAATGATGGCCTCAATCATATAAGTGCATTCATACAAAAAATAATGGACATAAAGAATCAAACAAATTAAAGATTACAATCATAGAAAGAGAATAATACACACAAGAAGGGAAAATAGTGGTTAATATGATGTAACCAACAATTAGGCTCAAAACTCACATGCTTATGTGTTCTTAGCTCAACAACATAATCCACAATATATAGTTCAAGCAAGTTGTAAAAAAAATTACTCAAATCAATTGGGGTGCCCTATAAATAAAATTCTTGAAAAATTTCATTGTTTTGACTAAGTTTATTATATATATGCAAAACAAGAAAATGCAACAAAAATTCTAAACTACCTAAAAATGAAACGCAAAAGTGTCGGGATTAGAAATTTGTCACCCAAAAACGCCGATCGGTTAGACGACCTCCCTACACTTTAAAAGTTTACACCATCCTCGGTGTATTCAAAGATGAGCAAGGGAGTACGACGACTTTCCAGATTGCCACCTTTAGCTGGTGGATCAACCGGTTGTTGCATGTTCTTTCTTTTACTTCCGTTTTTGCTTATTGGTGCACGAAATTGCAATCACACTTTTTGCAATCCGCACAACTAACCAGCAAGTACACTGGGTCGTCCAAGTAATACCTTACGTGAGTAAGGGTCGATCCCACGAAGATTATTGGTTTGAAGCAATCTATGTTTATTTTATTAATCTTAGTCAGGATTTCAATTAAAATTATCAGTTTGAATTATTAGAAAAATAAAAGAGCGTGAATTAATTACTTATAATGCAGTAATGGAGAATATGTTGGAGTTTTGGAGATGCTTTGTCTTCTGAATTTCTGTAATGTAATATTCCATCCATGGAAAAGTGCAAAGTTCCCTCCATGGCAAGCTGTATCTAGGGTGTCACCGTTGTCAATGGCTACTTCCCATCCTCTCAGTGAAAATGGTCCAAATGCTCTGTCACAGCACGGCTAATCATCTGTCGGTCCTCAATCAGGTTGGAATAGAATCCAATGATTCTTTTGCGTCTGTCACTAACGCCCAGCCTTCAGGAGTTTGAAGCTCGTCACAGTCATTCAATCCCGGAATCCTACTCGAAATACCACGGACAAGGTTTAGACTTTCCGGACTCTCATGAATGCCGCCATCAATCTAGCTTATACCACGAAGATTCTAATTAAGGAATCTAAGAGAAGCTCATTCAATCTTCTTCATAATTAAGGGCGAATGAACATCTTAGATAGGAACACACACGTAATGGAGAAATAGAAACAATTGCATTAATTCATAGAGACGCTGCAGAGCTCCTCACCCCCAACAATGAAGTTTAGAGACTCATGCTGCCAAGGAATATAAAATTCAGTTCTATAGACGTCATGAGATACAAGATAAGTCTCTAAAAGTTGTTTAAATAGTAAATTAGTAACCTAGGTTTACAGAAAATGAGTAAACTATGATAGATAGCGCAGAAATCCACTTCTGGGGCCCACTTGGTGTGTGCTGGGGCTGAGACTTAAGCTTCTCACGTGCCTGGGCTGTTTTGGGCGTTCAACACCAGGTTGTAACCTATTTCTGGCGTTGAACTCCAACTTGTAACTTGTTTCTGGCGCTGGACGCCAGACTGCAACATGGAACTGGCGTTGAACGCCAGTTTACGTCGTCTATCCTTGAGCAAAGTATGGACTATTATATATTGCTGGAAAGCCCTGGATGTCTACTTTCCAACTCAATTGAGAGCGCGCCATTTGGAGTTCTGTAGCTCCAGAAAATCCATTTCGAGTGCAGGGAGGTCAGAATCCAACAGCATCAGCAGTCCTTCTTCAGCCTAAACCAAATTTTTCCTCAGCTCCCTCAATTTTAGCCAGAAATTACCTGAAATCACAGAAAAATACACAAACGCATAGTAAAGTCCAGAAATATGATTTTTGCTTAAAAACTAATAAAATTCTATTAAAAACTAATTAAAACATACTAAAATCTACATGAAATTACCCCCAAAAAGCGTATAAAATATCCGCTCATCACAACACCAAACTTAAACTGTTGCTTGTCCTCAAGCAACTAGATAAATAAAATAGGATGAAAAGAAATTAAGAAGTAATAATATCTCAGAGTTTTTTTTTTTTAAATGGAGCTCAGATTCTTATTAGATGAGCGGGGCTTGTAGCTTTTTTTTTTCTGAACAGTTTTGGCATCTCCCTTTATCCTTTGAAATTCAGAATTGTTGGCATCCATAGGAACTCAGAATTCAGATAGTATTATTGATTCTCCTAGTGTAGTATGTTGATTCTTGAACACAATTACTTTATGAGTCTTGGCTGTGGCCCTAAGCACTTTGTTTTCCAGTATTACCACCGGATACATAAATGCCATAGACACATCACTGGGTGAACCGTTTCAGATTGTGACTCAGCTTTGCTAAAGTCCCCAGTTAGAGGTGTCCAGAGCTCTTAAGCACACTCTTTTTGCTTTGGATCACGACTTTAACCACTCAGTCTCAAGCTTTTCACTTGGACCTGCATGCCACAAGCACATGGTTAGGGACAGCTTGATTTAGCCGCTTAGGCCTGGAACTACTTCCTTGGGCCCTCCTATCCACTGATGCTCAAAGCCTTGGATCCTTTTCACCCTTGCCTTTTGGTTTTAAGGGCTATTGGCTTTTGTTCCTTTTCTTGATCCAATGATTCCTTGTAAATTTTTTTTACTGCTTTTTCTTGCTTCAAGAATCAAATTCATGATTTTTCAGATCATCAATAATATTTTTCGTGTTCCTCATTCTTTCAGGAGCCAACATTCGTAAAATTCAGGATAAAATATGCACTGTTCAAGCATTCATTCAGAGAACAAAAAGTATTGCCAACACATATAATTAATTATAACTTTTTTTATTATTATTAAGAACTCGAAAAATATAAATTACTTCTTTATTCTAAAAATCTACTATTTTATTCATGTCTGATGATGATGAGAAAAATAAATTATAACTTAATTGGAAATAAAACCAAAATAGATATGCTAATTACTACTACTACTACTATATATCTTCTAAGGTAAATTTCTAATAAGAACAGTTATCACAGAGTTAAGGCAAAGATTAGAACTCAACGACCTTTACTTTGGGAAGTGGATGTTCCTCTAGTCTGTGGGGTGCTTGGTCCTTCAAGATATAATTTCTGACGCTTCAGTTCCTTCAAGTCACATCCTTGCTCTTCCTATTCCCTTAGGTGCCATGATCTTGATGAGTTTTAGCTCAGTGATCATGGCAAATCACACCAAACTTAGAGGTTTGCTTGTCCTCAAGCAAAAGAAAGGATAGGAGAGGAATAGAGGGAGAGGCAATTTTGAAATTCAAAAGTTATGATGAGTTTGAAAAAGATTTGAAAAAGAGTTGGATTGGAAAAAGATTTGTGTTTATGGATTAAGATATATTTGATATTTTTGAAAAAGGGATTTTAGAAATTAGGATTAAATTTTTTTTAAAGGATGACATTTTGAAACATGTTTATGCAAGAAATCATGAATTGAAACATAAAAATTTAGAAAATTTTGTGAAGAAAAACGAATTTTACCTCCTCCCCACCATCTTGGCGTTAAACGGCCAAATGCTGCATGTTTTGGGCGTTTAACGCCCAATTGCTGCTTCTCTTGGGCGTTCAACACCCAGTTGTTGCTTCTTTCTGGCGTTGAACGCCGAGAAAGTCCTTTATCACTGGGCGTTTTTCTAAACGCTCAGGATGCTGTAATTCTGGCGTTAAACGCCCAGAAGGTGCTTCTTTCTGGCGTTCAACGCTCAGAAGATGCTCCTTTCTGGCGTTTAACGCCCAGATGGCTACCCTTACTGGCGTTGAATGCCCAGTGGGTGCTTCTTTTGGGCGTTCAATGCCCAAAATGTTTCTTACTAGCTTTTTCACGCCAGTGAGCTTCCAAATTCCCTTGTAACTCTGTGAATCCAATCAATTGCTATTTTACCTTGAAGATACTTTGACATATACCTGTAAAAATCAATTAATTAATCAAAATGAATAAAATTAACTTTTGCGATTGGCTGGGTTGCCTCCCAGCAAGCGCTTCTTTAATGTCGTTAGCTGGACTGTTACTGTTCTTTAATTAAGTCTCAGTTTTGAGCATTCTTGCTCAAAATTGCTTTCAAGATAATGTTTAACTCTCTGTCCATTAACAATGAACTTTTTGTTAAAGTCATTATCCTGAAGCTCTACGTATCCATATGGTGATACACTTGTAATTACATATGGACCTCTCCACCGGGATTTTAATTTCCCGGGGAATAATTTGAGCCTAGAATTAAATAGCAGAACTTTCTGCCCCGGCTCAAAGACTCTGGATGACAATTTCTTATCATGCCATCTTTTTGCTTTCTCTTTATAAATTTTTGCATTCTCGAAAGCATTGAGTCTAAATTCCTCTAGCTCATTTAACTGAAGCAATCGTTTTTCTCCAGCTAACGTGGCATCAAGGTTCAGGAATCTGGTTGCCCAGTAGGTCTTATGTTCCAGTTCCACTGGCAAGTGACATGCCTTTCCATACACAAGCTGGTATGGAGAGGTCCCTATAGGGGTCTTGAATGCTGTTCTGTATGCCCACAGAGCATCATCTAAGCTTCTTGCCCAATCCCTTCTACGGTTAATTACAGTCCGTTCCAGGATTATTTTAAGTTCTCTGTTAGAGACTTCAGCTTGCCCATTTGTCTGTGGATGATATGGAGTGGCTACCCTGTGGCTAACTCCATAACGAACCAAAGCAGAGTAAAGCTGTTTATTGCAGAAATGAGTGCCCCCATCACTGATTAATACTCTAGGGGTACCAAATCTGCTGCAGATGTGTTTCTGGAGAAATTTTAACACTGTTTTAGTGTCATTAGTAGGTGTTGCAATAGCTTCCACCCATTTGGATACATAATCCACTGCCACCAGAATATAAGTGTTTGAGTATGATGGTGGGAAAGGTCCCATGAAGTCAATGCCCCATACATCAAACAACTCAATCTCCAAGATCCCTTGTTGAGGCATCGCATAACTGTGAGGCAGATTGCCAGATCTTTGGCAACTATCACAATTAAGCACAAACGCTCGGGAATCTTTATAGAGAGTAGGCCAGTAGAAGCTACATTGGAGGACTCTTGTGGCTGTTCGCTCACTTCCAAAATGTCCTCCATACTGTGATCCATGGCAATGCCATAGGATTCTCTGTGCTTCTTCTTTAGGCACACATCTACGGATTACTCCATCTTCACATCTCTTGAAGAGGTATGGTTCATCCCAAAGATAGTACTTTGCATCTGTGATCAACTTCTTTGATTGCTGCCTACTATACTCTTTGGGTATGAATCTTACTGCCTTGTAGTTTGCAATGTCTGCAAACCATGGCACTTCCTGGATGGCAAAGAGTTGCTCATCCGGAAAGGTCTCAGAGATCTCAGTGAGAGGGAGGGACGCCCCTTCTACTGGTTCTATTCGGGACAGGTGATCTGCTACTTGGTTTTCTGTCCCTTTTCTATCTCTTATTTCGATATCAAACTCTTGCAGAAGCAACACCCATCTGATGAGTCTGGGTTTTGAATCCTGCTTTGTGAGTAGATATTTAAGAGCAGCATGATCAGTGTACACAATCACTTTTGATCCTACCAAATAGGATCTGAACTTATCAATGGCGTAAACCACTGCAAGCAGCTCTTTTTCTGTGGTTGTGTAATTCTTCTGTGCGTCATTTAAAACATGACTGGCATAGTAAATGACGTGCAGAAGCTTGTCATGCCTCTGTCCCAATACTGCACCAATGGCATGGTCACTGGCATCACACATCAATTCAAATGGTAATGTCTAGTCTGGTGCAGAGATGACTGGTGCTGTGACCAGCTTAGCTTTCAGGGTCTCAAACGCGTGCAGACACTCCTTATCAAAGATAAATGGCGTGTCAGTAGCTAGCAGATTGCTTAGAGGTTTGGCGATTTTTGAGAAGTCCTTTATAAACCTCCTATAGAATCCTGCATGCCCCAAAAAGCTTCTGATTGCCTTAACATTGGCTGGTGGTGGTAATTTTTCAATTACCTCTACCTTAGCTTGATCCACCTCTATTCCTTTGTTCGAGATTTTGTGCCCAAGGACAATTCCTTCAATCACCATAAAGTGACATTTCTCCCAGTTTAAAACTAGGTTGGTCTCTTAGCATCTCTTTAGAACAAGTGCTAGATGGTCAAGACAGGAGCTGAAAGAGTCTCCAAATACTGAAAAGTCATCCATGAAAACTTCCATAAAATTTTCCACCATATCAGAGAAAATTGAGAGCATGCACCTCTGAAAGGTTGCAGGTGCATTGCACAGGCCAAATGGCATCCTTCTGTATGCAAATACTCCAGATGGACATGTGAATGCTGTTTTCTCTTGATCTTGGGGATCTACTGCAATTTGATTATAACCTGAATATCCATCCAGGAAGCAGTAGTATTCATGACCTGCTAGTCTTTCTAGCATTTGGTCTATGAATGGTAAAGAAAAATGATCCTTTCTGGTGGCTGTATTGAGCCTTCTATAATCAATACACATACGCCACCCTGTAACTGTTCATGTAGGAACCAGTTCATTTTTTTCATTATGAACCACTGTCATGCCTCCCTTCTTAGGGACGACTTGGACAGGGCTTACCCAGGGGCTGTCAGAAATAGGATAAATAATCCCAGCCTCTAGTAATTTAGTGACCTCCTTCTGCACCACTTCCTTCATGGCTGGATTCAGCCGCCTTTGTGGTTGGACCACTGGCTTGGCGTCACCCTCCAATAGGATCTTGTGCATGCATCTAGCTGGGCTAATGCCCCTAAGATCACTGATGGACCACCCAAGAGCTGTCCTATGTGTCCTTAGCACTTGAATTAGTGCTTCCTCTTCCTGTGGCTCTAGGGTAGAGATTATGATTACAGGAAAGGTATCACCTTCTCCCAGAAATGCATATTTCAAGGATGGTGGTAATGGTTTGAGCTCGGGTTTGGGAGGTTTCTTCTCTTCTTGAGGGATTTTCAGAGGTTCTATTATTCTCTCTGATTCCTCCAAATCAGGCTGAACATCTTTAAAGATGTCCTCTAGCTCTGATTCGAGACTCTCAGTCATATTGACCTCTCTTACTAGAGAGTCAATAATATCAACACTCATGCAGTCATTTGGGGTGTCTGGATGTTGCATGGCTTTGACAACATTCAACTTGAACTCCTCCTCATTGACTCTCAAGGTTACTTCCCCTTTTTGGACGTCAATGAGGGTTCGGCCAGTTGCTAGGAAAGGTCTTCCTAGAATGAGAGTTGCACTCTTGTGCTCCTCCATTTCCAGCACCACAAAGTCAGTAGGAAAGGCAAATGGCCCAACCTTGACAATCATGTCTTCAATCACGCCTGATGGGTATTTAATGGAGCCATCAGCAAGTTGACGACATATCCGGGTTGGTTTGACTTCTTCAGTCAAACCAAGCTTTGTGATATTAGATGCAGGTATTAGGTTGATACTTGCCCCAAGATCGCATAGAGCTTGCTTGGTACAATTACCCTCTAATGTGCATGGTATCATAAAGCTCCCGGGATCTTTAAGCTTCTCAGGTAAGCTTTTCAGAATGACTGCACTGCATTCTTCAGTGAGGTAAACTTTTTCAGTTTTCCTCCAATCCTTCTTATGACTTAAGATCTCTTTCATGAACTTAGCATAAGAGGGTATTTGCTCAAGTGTTTCTGCAAACGAAATCTTTATTTCAAGAGTCCTGAGATAGTCTGCAAAGCGGGCAAATTGCTTATCCTATTCCGCTTGGCGGAGTTTTTGAGGATAAGGCATTTTGGCTTTGTATTCCTCAACCTTAGTTGCTGCAGGTTTATTGCCTACAGATGTGGATTGGAAAGCCTTTTTAGAAGGGTTGTTATCAACACTTGTATGTAACTGATCCCCCACTGGCGTTTGAATGCCAGGGGTGGGAGCTGAAGTGGCGTTAGACGCCAACTCCTTATCTGTTACTGGCGTCTAAACGCCAGAACTGTACTCCCCTTGGGCGTTCAACGCCAGATTCATGCTTGTTTCTGGCGTTGAACGCCAGGAATGAGCATGGTCTGGGCGTTCAGCGCCAGCATTATTCTGATCTGGGCTCTGATTGTCCTCAGAGGGATTTTGAGTAGCTATTTGTTCATTTCTTGGCTTCCTGCTACTTTGAACTGAAGTATTTATTGTTTTCCCACTTCTTAATTGAATTGCTTGGCATTCTTCTGCTATTTGTTTTGACAGTTGCTTTTCTGTTTGCTTTAACTATACTTCCATATTTCTGTTAGCCATTCTTGTTTCCTGTAGTATTTCCTTGAATTCGGCTAGTTGCTGTGTTAGAAAGTCTAATTTCTGATTGAATTCATTAGCTTGATCCACAGGACTGAGTTCATCAATTACTGTTTTAGCTTCTTCTTTCATGGAAGATTCACTGCTTAGGTACAGATGCTGATTTCTGGCAACTGTATCAATAAGCTCTTGAGCTTCTTCAATTGTTTTTCTCATATGTATAGATCCACCAGCTGAGTGGTCTAGAGAAATCTGAGCTTTTTCTGTAAGCCCATAGTAGAAGATGTTTAATTGCACCCACTCTGAAAACATTTTAGAGGGGCATTTTCTTAGCATCTCTCTGTATCTCTCCCAGGCATCATAAAGGGATTCATTATCTCCTTGTTTGAAGCCTTGGATGCTTAGCCTTAGCTGTGTCATCCATTTTGGAGGGAAATAGTGATTCAGGAATTTTTCTGACAGCTGTTTCCATGTTTTTATGCTGTTCTTAGGCTGGTTATTTAACCACCTCTTAGCTTGATCTTTTACAGCAAATGAAAACAGTAATAATCTGTAGACATCCTGATCTACTTCCTTATCATGTATTGTGTCTGCAATTTGTAAAAATTGTGCCAGAAACTCTGTAGGTTCTTCCTGTGGAAGACCGGAATACTGGCAGTTTTGCTGCACCATGATAATGAGCTGAGGATTCAACTCAAAGCTACTAACTTCAATGGAGGGTATACAGATACTACTCCCATATGAAGCAGTAGTGGGGTTAGCATATGACCCCAGAGTCCTCTTGGACTGTTTATTTCCACTTAGTTCCATGATGGAATAAAGGAGATGGTATGGATGTTGATATTATTTATTTTATAAAATTTTATTTTATAAAATAAAGTAAAAATAGAACAAGTAAAAATGAAATAAAATAAAAAATGAAAATATTTTTTTGAAGATTATCGAAAAATTTGAGGAAAAGGAGAAAGTGGTTAGGATAAAACTTTTGAAAAAAAGATAATAAAATATATATTAAAAAATAAGAATTGAAACATTTTGAAATTGAAATCTGAATTTTTATATAAAAAATTTCGAAAATATAGTTTAAAATTAGTTAGAAAAGATATTTATTTTTTTTTTGAATTTTGAATTTTATGATGAAAGAGAAAAAAAACACACAAAGGACACAAGACTTAAAATTTTTAGATCTAATGCTCCTTATTTTCGAAAATTGTGGAGGGAGAACACCAAGGAACACCAAACTTAAAAATTTTAAGATCAAAACACAAGAAAGACTCAAGAACACCTTGAAGATTCACAAGAACACCAAGAACAAAAGAAAGAACACCAAACTTAAAATTTTTAGAAAACCAAGATAAATTTTTGAAAATTAAAGAAAGATCAACAAGAAAACACCAAACTTAAAGTTTGGCACAAGATTAAATTAAGAAAAATTATTTTTAAAAAAAAAAGATTTTAAAAAGAAGATGCCCAATTGCCAAGAACATAAGCCAACGCTATAACCAACTGAGCTAAAAATGTAATGTATTTTAAAGATGTATTATTTTTATGGATAAAAGTATAATTTTTGAAAGTTAATATTTTGAAAAAGCGCAAGAAAAACAAGAAAAGACACAAAACAAGAAAAACTCAAGATCAAACAAGAAAAATAATCAAGAACAACTTGAAGATCAATGAAGAACAAAGAACACAATTTCGAAAATTTAAAGAAAAATATAAAATATGCAATTAACACCAAACTTTAAACAAGACACTAAACTCACGAAAAGAAATTAAAAATTAAAAATTGATAAAGAAAAATAATATTTTTGAAATTTTTTTTAAAAAAGGGATAATAAAAGATGCAATTCTAGTGAAAAAAAAAGGATAAATTCTTCCTAATCTAAGCAACAAAATAAACCTTTAGTTGTTCAAACTCGAATAATCCCCGGCAACGGCGCTAAAAACTTGGTACACAAAATTGCATTCACACTTTTTGCAATCCGCACAACTAACCAGCAAGTGCACTGGGTCGTCCAAGTAATACCTTACGTGAGTAAGGGTCGATCCCACAGAGATTATTGGTTTGAAGCAATCTATGTTTATTTTATTAATCTTAGTCGGGATTTCAATTAAAATTATCAGTTTGAATTATTAGAAAAATAAAAGAGCGCGAATTAATTACTTGTAATGCAGTAATGGAGAATATGTTGGAGTTTTGGAGATGCTTTGTCTTCTGAATTTCTGTAATGTAATATTCCATCCATGGAAAAGTGCAAAGTTCCCTCCATGGCAAGCTGTATGTAGGGTGTCACCGTTGTCAATGGCTACTTCCCATCCTCTCAGTGAAAATGGTCCAAATGCTCTGTCACAGCACGGCTAATCATCTGTCGGTCCTCAATCAGGTTGGAATAGAATCCAATGATTCTTTTGCGTCTGTCACTAACGCCCAGCCTTCAGGAGTTTGAAGCTCGTCACAGTCATTCAATCCCGGAATCCTACTCGGAATACCACGGACAAGGTTTAGACTTTTCGGATTCTCATGAATGCCGCCATCAATCTAGCTTATACCACGAAGATTCTGATTAAGGAATCTAAGAGAAGCTCATTCAATCTTCTTCATAATTAAGCGCGAATGAACATCTTAGATAGGAACACACACGTTTGAATGAAGAAATAGAAACAATTGCATTAATTCATAGAGACGCTGCAGAGCTCCTCACCCCCAACAATGGAGTTTAGAGACTCATGCTGCCAAGGAATATAAAATCCAGTTCTATAGACGTCATGAGATACAATATAAGTCTCTAAAAGTTGTTTAAATAGTAAACTAGTAACCTAGGTTTATAGAAAATGAGTAAACTATGATAGATAGCGCAGAAATCCACTTCTGGGGCCCACTTGGTGTGTGCTGGGGCTGAGACTTAAGCTTCTCACGTGCCTGGGCTGTTTTGGGCGTTCAACGCCAGGTTGTAACCTGTTTCTGGCGTTGAACTCCAACTTGTAACTTGTTTCTGGCGCTGGACGCCAGACTGCAACATGGAACTGGCGTTGAACGCCAGTTTACGTCGTCTATCCTTGAGCAAAGTATGGACTATTATATATTGCTGGAAAGCGCTGGATGTCTACTTTCCAACGCAATGGAGAGCGCGCCATTTGGAGTTCTGTAGCTCCAGAAAATCTATTTCGAGTGCAAATAGGTCAGAATCCAACAGCATCAGCAGTCCTTTTTCAGCCTAAACCAGATTTTTGCTCAGCTCCCTCAATTTCAGCCAGAAATTACCTGAAATCACAGAAAAATACACAAACTCATAGTAAAGTCCAGAAATATGATTTTTGCTTAAAAACTAATAAAATTCTATTAAAAACTAATTAAAACATACTAAAATCTACATGAAATTACCCCCAAAAAGCGTATAAAATATCCACTCATCACTTATGACAAACCATCCTGAAAGATAGATAACAGGAAAGTAGACAAGTAAATGCACAAGAAAAGAAGCATAAATTGTTGGAATGAGGTAAGAATCACTAAATGGAGTGAGTGAATTAGTGTGATATTAAGGAAAAATAGTGTGTGAGTTCTAAGTTGCATGCGGTTTAGAACACACACACTGGCATAGAAAGTTTTGTCACAACTACACAAAAGAAGTATACACTTCACTCATTCTAGTGTGCTTGAAATACTCTAAATAAAACTTGTAGGTCAAGACAACCAAATAAGTAGTGAAGAAGCATGAAAGCATTCAAGCAAGAATTAAGCGATTGTGAAATGGATGGTGAATGGGCATTAATTGATGTGTAAGTAAACTTAGTGAACCAAATGAAATATAGAGCTCACACATCGAACAATGACACATATTGAAGTTGTTTGCAATACCTAAATGACATAGAGGTGGACACATGGGTGCTATGGAACTTAGGAGAAGAAGATAGAAATTAAACTCAATCACATAACAAGCATGGTCCACAAAGCTTTACAAAGCTCAAAAATATGTCACTAGGTAAGCTTTGATGACAAATCATCTTAGGCTAGTTTCACAAGTATTTTTCACTTGTTTTTATTAGGTTTCATGCACTTTCTTGAGCAATAAGTGAGTGATTGCATTGGAATTTCATGCTTCCTCTGATTCAACTAAACATGGTTACTTATGTGCTTTTTCATAAGGTTTTATGCAAATTTTACTTTGATTATAGCAAACTTTGATTGCAATTGTTTGGTTGATAATGGGTGGAAAAGAGGCAAAGAAAAAGCAAGAAAGAAGAGAAAAAAGCAGAAGAAGTAACGTTGGTGGCTAAAGTTAGCTCACTAATGTTACCTCAAACATTGGAGGAGAAGGGGTATGCCACGTTGATGGTCAACATTGGCCCACCAACGTTGCTGGCAATGCTAGTGTAATTTTGGGTGCCAACATTGGAGGGATCGTTGGGGAACCAACGTTACCTCCAACGTCTTCGAAGAATTTTCAAAATTGGAGTTGAGAAATTTTGGGCGACGCGTACGCATGGAAGTGCAAATCTCGCATACGCATGAGCTGCACACACGCGTAGAATGGCAAAATTTACCATTCACACCTACACGTGACCAAGAGAACGTTGGAGGTCCAACGTTGCCTCAAACACTACCTCCAACGCCCTCGATGAGAGGCCCAAACTTGCACTTGGAAAAATTGCATCGACGCGTATGCGTGGATGCAGATTTTGGCCAGACACGCAAACGCGTGAGTGACGCACACGCACAAAATGCAATTTTGATGCGTACGCGTGGGCGACGCGTACACGTGAGTGGAAAAACGTTGGTGCGTCAATGTTGAGTCAAACGTTGGCGCTAACGCTCGTTCCTTTGAAAATCATTTTTTTAGCCAAACGTTTGACTCGATGTTTTCTTGCAAACGTTGAGCACCAATGTTGACATCAGCACTAGTGAAATTCAGCACCCATGCAGATCATCATAAAGATTGATTACCAAACACCTCTCTTCAACATCACCAAGACCCATTCTAGCTTGCTTCAATAGAGGCCAAAAAGCCCATTCCAAGGACTTGAAGACTGAATTGGAAAGTGTATAAATAGAGTAGAATTTGATTTAGAAGGGGAGCTAGCGGATTTGAGAGAGAGGGTCCCAATTGAGAAATTATGCACTCAATTCTCTTTGTATTTTCTCTTTTGCATTTTTCTGCACTTTTCTGTTTTCTGGTTTACTTGAGCAATGATGAACTAAACCACAAATTCATTAGGGGGAGGAGTTCTATTATAATTCCGATGAATCAATGAAATTCTTCTTCTTCTCAATTCAATGGTGTAGCTATAGGATATCTTCTGTTTTGATTGTGAATTATTCACTCTAGAAGGGGGTTTAATTCAACTGAATGTGGATGTGAGCCTCAGAAGGGGAATCACCCATATTAGAATTGGAGCTCTATCCTTCACAATTCTCCTAACCAACACCATTCGAGAGGAATTGAGGTTTTGAGGATTTGTGTGGCTTATGGATAAGAGAATGTGCTATAACTCTTCTCATGACAATTAGATCAAGAAATTGGCAAGATTGATTGTGATTAGAGAAATTGGATTGCCAAGGAATTGGGATCCAATCAATTTAAATCTGCCATAGATCTACTCATATGATTGAGAAAGAAGTTGAGACTCAAATGATTCAGGAAGGATTATGATATTTCCAATCCTTAATGAATCATTTTCTTTGAATTTCTTCAATTTAGAACTCTCATTTCACTGCAATTTAGATTGTTCATTGCTGTTTTGATTCCCTGCACCCAATACCCTTTATAATTCATGTAATTTAAGTTTCCTTGCACTTCATATTTTGCACTTTTATTTTCTTGCACTCTATGATTCAGTCATTTACGTTTCTTGCAATTTAAGATTCAGCTCTTTTAGTTTTTTGCTCTTTAAATTTCAGCAGTTTAAGCTTCTTGCCATTTAAGTTTTTGTCAATTTATATTCTGCACCAAATTTTCCAGTAATTTACTTTATGTTCACCAAAATTCACTCAAATCACCAACTGTTGGCTTGACTAGACTCATCACTCAACTAAAATTGCTTGATCCATCAATTCCTGTGGGATCGACCTTACTTTTGTGAATTTTACTACTTGATGTGACCCGGTACACTTGCCGGTTAGTTTGTGCGGAAATCAATTTTTTGCCCATTAAATTTTTGGCGTCGTTGCCGGGAATTGGTAAAGATTAACAATGATTAAGTTAGTGGTAGTATAGATTAGGCACTTTTCCTTTCATTTTGTTTAAAGCACATTAACTGCTCGACACTTTGTGTCACCTAACCCTCTAACAACACTCTGTCCTCAGAGTGTACTCTTTTCAATTGAGTTGTTTGTGATTGTGCATGCCAGGAGGAAGGAGAGGAGCATCTACCTCTTTTGATTTTGAACCAGAAAGAACCTTCTTGAGATTAAGAAGAGAAGCAAGAGGGAAGGGAGTGATTGAAGAAGAAGTGTCAGAAGAGGAAGATCAAGAGATGGAGGATAATCTCCCTAATCCACCAGAGGAGGTGACCAACAACAATGGCTGACCTCCAAGGAGAGTTATAGCCTCTTACACCTTCCCCTTGAGATTAAGAAGAGAAGCAAGAGGGAAGGGAGTGATTGAAGAAGAAGTGTCAGAAGAGGAAGATCAAGAGATGGAGGATAATCTCCCTAATCCACCAGAGGAGGTGACCAACAACAATGGCTGACCTCCAAGGAGAGTTATAGCCTCTTACACCTTCCCCAACCCAAGAAACTGTGGGAGTAGTATACTCACTCCAAATGTTCATGCCAATAACTTTGAGTTAAAACCTCAACTTATCACTTTGGTGCAAAATAATTGTTCTTATGGAGGGGGTCCTCTTAAAGACCCAAATTAACACTTATCTGTCTTCCTGAGGATATGTGAAATAGTAATGACAAATGGTGTGCATTCAGATATCTACAAGTTGATGTTATTTCCATTTTCTTTGAGGGATAAGGCATTTCAATGGCTGGAGATATTTCCCAAAGAAAGCATCAATAATTGGGATGATTTGGTGAGCAAATTCTTGGCTAAGTTCTATCCACCTCAGAGAATCATCAGGTTGAAGACAGAAGTGCATACTTTCACTCAAATGGATGGAGAATCACTTTATGAGGCATGGGAGAGATACAAGGCCTTGATTAGGAAATGTCCACCTGACATGTTTAGTGAATGGGACAGACTTCAGAATTTTTATGAAGGCTTGACTCTAAAAGCTCAAGAGGCCCTGGATTACTCTGTAGGAGGTTCACTATAGCTATTGAAGATAGCTGAAGAAGCTCAGAATCTCATAGACACTGTGACCAACAATCAATACTTTTATGCTCATCAAAGACAATGCCAACCAGTTCCAAAGAAAGGTGTATTAGAGCTTGAAGGAGTGGATACTATCTTGGCACAAAACAAATTGATGCACCAATAAATCCAACAGCAAATGGAGATGATGGCAAAGAGAATAGATGGACTTTAATTGGCTGCAGTGAACACAACAAGTCAACCCTCAAATGAGTGGGGCCAAATTGAAGAAGGAAACACTGAGCAGCAACCAGAGCAAGTTCAGTTCATGCACAATACCTCAAGTTCTTCTGAAAATGACTTCCATGGTGACACATATAATCCATCATGGAGGAACCATCCTAACTTGAGATAGGGTGATAAACAAAACCAATGGCCAAAGAACCTTAACTCCAACAACTCCCGTAACACAAACAACTAAAATCACTCATCAAATCACACTAACCAATACAAAAAACCACAAAACACATATCAGCAACCCCATAACAATTCACAAGCCCATCAAAATAATTTCTCCACACCACCATAGAACTCACAAAACACTCACCTCAACATCCCAAATAACTTCCAACAACAACAATCATATCCCAACATACCACTACCCATTGACCATCAGGAAACAAGGATCTCAAATCTTGAAGAAACCTTGCAAGCCCTTACCCAAACCACACAATGACTTGCTCAGACCACACAAAGTTTGGCCAAGGGACAAGAGAGCCTAATCAAAGGACAAGAGCGGCAAGAGGCCACGATGAGGAATCTTGAAAGACAAGTGGGGCAATTGGCCAAACAAGCTGAACGGCCAACTAATATTTTTTCAAGTGATACAATCCCCAGCCCAAGGGAGGAATGTAAAGTTGTGCAGTTGAGAAGTGGCAAGACAGTTGAAGAAGACACAAAGAACATAACTGGAGAAGCAACAAAGCTAAGAGAAGAGGATAAAAGGGACCACAAAAATGATAAAGAGACACAAACCTCTAAGAAAGGCAAGGAAATTATGAAGCCACAACCAAAGGAAAAGAAGGGAGGAGTGAAGCCCTATGTACCCAAACTCCCTTACCTACAGAGGCTACACAAAGAAATGAGGGACCAACAATTCCCTAAATTTATAAAAATCTTTAGGAAACTTGAAATCAACATTCCATTGGCTGAAGCTTTGGAGCAAATGCCATTGTATGCAAAATTCCTCAAGAAACTTATCAACAAGAAGAGAAGTTGGAATGAAAAAGAGACTGTGATCTTGACCAAAGAGTGTAGTGCAGTAATCCAAAAAGGTCTCTGATAAACTACTATTTTATGGTTTATCTTGTGCTTAATTGAGTGGATTTTATCAACTCTTTACCCACTTATTCATACTATTTGCATGTTTTACAATTCCTTCCCAGAATTTGTGCTTTGATTGAAAACATGCTTCTTTGGACTTATATTTGCTTATTATTAATCCTCTCTTATTACCGTTAGATGCCTTGATATGTGTGTTAAGTGTTTTCAGATATTACAAGGCAGGAATGGCTCAGAGGATGGAAAGGAAGCATGCAAAAGTGGAAAGAATACAAGAAGTTGGAGAAACTGCTAAGCTGTCCAGCCTGACCTCTTCGCACTCAAATGGCTATAACATTAGCTATAGAGGTCCAAACGACGCGGTTTCAATTACGTTGGAAAGCTAACGTCCGGGGCTTCGATTTGATATATAATTTGCCATAGCTGCCCCGACGCCAGGCAACGCGAACGCGTGAGTCACGCGGAAGCGTGACCTGGCAGGAACGCAACCCGTGCGGCCGCGTGAGCCATGCGGCCGCGTCACTTTTTCGCGACCTGTACGGACCAGAAATCACTGGAAGTGACTTCTAGGCTATTTCTGACCCAGTTTCAAGCCCAGAAAATACAGATTAAAGGCTGCAAAGTGGAGGAATGAGGAGAGACTTCAGAGGCTATTCATAATTCTCTTTTTATTATTTTAGATGTAGTTTTCAGATAGAGAGGTTCTCTCCTCTCTCTTAGGATTAGGATTTAGGACTTCTCTTAGTTTTAGGAGTGACTCTCAATCCCAGGTTCTTTATTTTTATTTATTTTTCAATGTTCCATGTTTAGATTGATTTTCTTGATTAATGTTATTTGAGATATTTCAGATTGATGACTGCTGTCTTTTATTTATATAAATAATTTGTATTTTCCTGTTGCCCAATTGGCTTATGAATGTCTTCCATGTTAGATTTTACTGCTTTGAATGAATTGAAGGTATTTCAGATATTTATGATTTTAATTTAGCTTTTTACATTCTTGGCTGTGGTTGATTAATTGGTGACCCTAAGGTTATCAGCTCCATTGTTGATTGAAAATTGGATTTCTTCATTTCATTAATTCATATTCCAATAACTCTAGCCTTTCCCAAGGAAAGACTAGGACTTGAGGATTCGAATTAATTCATCCACTTAACTTACCTTCATAGTTAGAGGTTAACAAAGTGGGAGAAAAATCCAATTCTCATCACAATTGATAAAGATAACTAGGATAGGACTTCCAGTTCTTATATCTTGCCAAGAGATTTTATTAGTATTATTTTATTTTACTTGTCATATAATATATTCCCACCTTACTTCCAAAACCCCAATTTTACCTTTTTCATAGCCAATAATAAGAACATACCTCCCTGCAATTCCTTGAGAAGACGACCCGATGTTTAAATACTCGGTTATCAATTTTAAAGGGGTTTGTTACTTGTGACAACCAAAACGTTTGCACGAAGGGATTTCTGTTAGTTTAGAAGCTATATCTACAATGCGAATATTTTTATAAATTCTTTACTAGCAAAAATCATAATGTCAAAATGGCGCCGTTGCCAGGGACTTGCAAACGTGTGTCTTATTATTGGTTATTGTAAATATTTTTCAAAAAAAAATATATATATATTTCTTTTACTTGTTTATTTGTTTTCTCTTTTTCCCCCTTATTTCTGATAGCTATTATGAATTCTCACCCTCTCGCTTTGAGTTTAGTTCTAACTTTGTTGAAGGAAATAGAAACCACAGCAGGAATATGCATCAAGGTCAGACCAATCAAGGATGGATGGAGTCAAGAGGATCTAATCAACCCTTCAGGCAGCAACACCCTCCAAGATATCATGGACAACGACCATTCTACAATGCATACCCAGCTGAAAGATATGGTGGATAACCTTGTAACTACCAACAAGCCCCACCCCGTGCCTATAGACCATCCTCTTAACATGACCTTGAACCACCACACTCACAAGCTTCTTTTCGTCATTCGCCACCATACGATCCTTATCCGCCCCAATACCAATCCAATTACTCCCAAGAACCACCACTCCCCCATACACATAACCCATATCCATCAAAGTCAGAATCACGGGTCAGCCTCGAAGAATCAATGAAACAATGTACGACACTCCTTCATCAACTGGAGCAAGCAATGGTGGAGAAGTTAAAACAATTATCTTCCAGACACTCAGCCCCTCAACAGACCCCCATGCCTTTATGTAGAGAACCCAATGAAAAACGCAGTACAAAGGAGATGCTGGAAGCTCCAGTGAACAGCATAGAGCATAACTTCGTACTAGAACAAGCAGAGAAAGCTGTCGTTGCAGAAGAAGAAGAGTCGGTTGTTGTGGAGAACTCCGTCAAGGATGTTACAATTGACGCTGAGGAGGATTTTGCACCGCCTCCAATGCAAATAACTTATGAAAAACTGAACAGAATAACCCAGGACACATGTTTCCTTGATGATGATGATCACGAGTCCTGTTCTCTTAGCGTTGAACTTGCATCCACAAGTGATTTCTTTGAGACAGAAGAATCTTCCCCGAGTGAATATGAAGATGATGCTAAGGTAGATCTTTCTCAACCTCTAATATATGACTTGAGCGATGATGAGGGAGAAATTGATGGCTCTGATCAAGAGATGGTTGAAGTAGAAGAATTCACAGAAGCTTATAAGGGAGTAGAACTTACAGAACCACTGGAAACACCTATCCCAAGGCCGTTACCACCCACCACAAACTACAAGTGGGTAAAATCCTTGTCTTTTATCTTCAATATTCCACTTGAATGTGGTTTGCTTGAAACAGATGGCCAGCTTAGAGCTCTCTGCGACTTCAAGAGTAAAAGGGAAATGGCTCATACTCAGAGCCGGTGCACAAGGTTCAATAAGATTCCACGCTTCAACTCGAAGTGCAAGGATTGGTATCATGCTCAATTGAGTGGATCACGGAGAACGTTTGGTCACTGTGGTGAGAATCTAATTTCCAAACCGCCCAAATGGATAATTATAGATCAAAACGAAAGCGGATTTGGAACCAAAGTTTGGGATCCTGGAAAATATTCTGATATTCATAACCCCGGGAGCCTGAAAATCTGTTTGAAGCTGCTCCGAAGCTTCACATGCCTAGTTTGGGACCCCAGAGGCTATTGGCATTCCAAGCATTGGTGGAGATTTCTGGATGAATTTAAACACAAGCCACCCTAGCAGGAAGCTCATCAAATGTCCAACTTAAGGACTATAACTAAAACTGCTAGGTGGGAGACAACCCACCATGGTATGATCTTTCCTTTTTTCAATTATAATTTTATTTAGTTTTGTTTAATTTTGAATTTTATTTTATTTCATTGAACCTGGAGTTTTGCATAACATTCAAATTAATATTGCATTCTGCATATTGCATATAAAAAAATGGCACGCGACGCGATCGCATCAGCGACGCGTCCGCGTCACAAGGAGAGGGGAGAAAATAAAAACGAACAGAGAGTCACGCTGGAGCATGGCTAGAGGCGTGCCAATGGCACAAATCAACCCACGCGACCGCGTCGCATGGGAATAATGGCCTCCCACGCGGCCGCGTGACCAAGATTTCGACGTCAAAGTGGTGCACACCCGAAAGTTGTGCGAGAGTGGTGCTGGATTGGTGCTGAACACATAATCCTTCCCACGCGGCCGCGTGACCCACGCGACCGCGTCATATTCCTTTAAAGCCCACTCACGCAATCGCATGCCCCATGCGATCGCGTCACTTAAAATTTGGCACTAATAAGATTTTGAACAGAGAGTTGTGCGAGCGTGAGGCTGCACTCGCGCCACTAGCACAAATCGAGTCTCGCGACCGCGTGACCCACGCGTCCGCGTCGCTTGACCTTATTGCGCACCACGCGGCCGCGTCACCAACGCGACCGCATCGCTTGCGCCGCACAGCTTATCCTGATTTGCCAAATATCTTATCTTTTCTTCCCCAATCCTAATTTTTCCTCCCTCACTCACTTCTTTCCCTTCTCATTCTTCTTATTTCTCTTTTTATTTTATTTTAATTTATTTGCATATCTCATTCATTGCATTTTAAATTTGTGCATATTTTTATTTTCTTTTCTGAATTTTTTATTTTTCCATTGGTGTTAAATATCTTTTCTTATTCAACTGTTGCATCTTTTCTTGAATTTATTTTGGTAACTTGTTTTACACTGTTCGGCAATACTATTTAAGTCAATGTTAATCTTTTATGTTATTTGTATTAATTTTGCATTGACATGAATTTATATTGTCTCACACTCTCTTCCCCATTGTTGTACATTTGTATCACTGGCATGCCATGGCTTCTATTGTTTTCTCACGTACATGTTGAAGCTTCCATGTAAATGAGACCCTTATCATTTGGCATTAACACCCATACTTTATTTATTTTCTATCTTTTGGGTTACTTTTCTTATTTTTCTCTTCTTTCAGGCTGGCCACCGAAGACGGAAAAGGGAGAAACTTCTATAAGGGGAGACAGACAAGTCCATCTGCACAATCTTGAAGAAAAGCATCAGTTGCAACAATCCGTCCACCTACACATCTCAGCATGCACCGAGGACGGTGCAATCTTTAAGTGTGGGGAGGTCGATACCGATCTCCATGGGTTAGTTATTTCCTGACTCAACACCAAATTTTTATTTATTTGTTTGTTCATTGTTGCATTTGCATGTTTGATTGCATATTTGTTTAATTTTGTGCATATTTTACCACTTGGTTGAAGTAATAATTTCTTTTCAAAGACACTTTTTGTAACATTTCACTAATTTGAATAAAATTTAATGTTACACTTGTTTGAAGAAATATTATTTTGGAACATGGTTTAGAGTTTGAACACACAAAACTTGTGAGATTTTTTAGCCTATTTGAATTGGTTGCATTTTATCAACCAAAAATTTTGTTTTAGTGTGTATTTTTCTCTCTAAAATTGTAATCTTTGTCTTGCTTAATTCTATATTTCCATAGTTTGATGTATGCATACACTTACATGATTGAGGCCTTTGTTTCGCTGAGCTTACATACCCATATGGCCTTAACGTTTTCATTATCTATTGCAAACCAATTTTGAGCCTATTTTACCCCTTTGTTCTTTATTTTAGCACATCATTAACTCTAAGCGAAAAACAATAATGTCCTTAATTTGAATCCTTGGTTAGCTTAGACTAGTGAGAATGCTTATGAATTAAGTGTGGGGTGATACGTAAAAATTAAGATTTACGTACAACCGGCAAGTATACCGGGTCGCATCAAGTAATAAAACTCACCAAGAGTGAGGTCGATCCCACGGAGATTGGTAGATTAAGCAACTTTGGTTAAATGGTAAATTTAGTCAAGCAGACATGGTTTTGATTTCATGAGAATTGTGATTTTTGAACATAAGTGCAAGAAATTTAAATGACATGAAAAATAAATTGCAAGAAAGTAAAGATTGCAGAAATTTAAAGTGCAAAAATTAAATAACAGAATGATAAATTGCAAGAATGTAGAAGGGAATTGGGTAATGGGTATTCAAAGAACCAAAGAACAAAGGAGATGAGAATTAAAGATGGAGAGATCATTAGGGATCAGAGGTGTAAATTATCATAAATTGACTTGGTTCAAATCCTTCTCAATCATGGGTATAGATCCATGGCGGATTGTGAATAATTGAATCCCAATCTCTTGGCAATCCAATTTCTCTCAACACAACCAATTGCCACTCTCGTGATCTAATTGGGCATGAGAAGAGGTGAAGCTCAATTTCTAATCCAAAGCCACACAACTTCCAGGATCTCAACCAAGGGAGGTTACATCTCACATACCAACCCAAAGTGTATTGATCAAAGAAATCATGAAAGGATAACTCTAAACTGAATTCTATGGATTCTTTCTCAAGTTCACCATACAATTCATGTAGATTCAATCCTTCTCTCGAATGTAATTGAATCTGTGAAGAACAAGAGTTTCCTCTTGGATAACCCACTTGAATTGAGAAGGAAAAGAAAGATTGTCAACCCATTCGAATAAACAGAGCTCCTCCCCCTAATGAAAGTGGGGTTTAGTGAATCATAGCTCTAAATTCAACAACAATTGCACAAGTAAACATTAAAATTCAGTAGAGAAGAAAAGAGAATGAAGAGTGAAGAAGAAGGAATTCTTAGAAAACTCAAATTCAAAAAATTGCTTCCGAAAGTAAATTCTACAAAAACTACCTAAAAGTTCCTAAAAAAATAAAAAAACTAAAAAGTGTAAAAATAAAAATCTAAGTGTGCAAAGTTCCGAAGTCCCCAAGCCCCCCTTTCTCAAGTACAAACTCTACTCTATTTATACTACTCCTAAAACTCATTTGGAGGTCTTCAATTGGATTAGCAATGTGGGCTTTTCCCTTGTTGAATTCTTGGTCCAATGGAGGAAGTATTCCCCCTTCGAAGAGAGTGTAGAGAGCAAGAGTAAGTCCTCATCAATCCTGGCCCAATCTGGATTCAGTTTTGATGCCCAAAGTTGCCTCTTGTTTGAGCTTCAATTTTTGTGCTTCACTATAGACTATTATACATGGTTGGAAAGCTCTGAATGTCAGCTTTCCAACGCAATTGGAAGCATCTCATTTGGATCTCTATAGCTCACGTTATGATCCTTTGAAGAGGGTATGGTCAGGCTGCCTGGCGTTTTTGGTAAACACGCCCATGATAACGCCCAGTGTTTCTGAGCCTCTAAATGTAGCTGGCTCTTGAATCTTCAAATGAATTCCAATCCCATGCTATGATATATGGATGGAAAGCTCTTGATGTCTATTTTCCAATACAATTGGAAGCATCGCATTTGGAGTTCTCTAGCTCAAGATATAAGTCGTTGAAGAGAGGAAGGTCAGGCTGCCTGGGCTGGGCGTTGTTGCCCAAGTTATTGGCAACAACGCCAGTGACAACGCCCACTGGAAGCTCCTGGGCGTTGGCAACGTGCTCTGGACGTTGGCAACGTGCTAGATGCTGCTCCTTTCTTCATTTTGGGCGTTGGCAACTTGGTTGAGCGTTGGCAACTTGGTGAACACGCCAGTGACCACGCTCTCAATGTCTGAGGCTCTAAATGAAGCCAACTTTTGAACCTTCAAATGAACTTCAATTTCATACTATGATATATGGTTGGAAAGCTCTTGATGTCTACTTTCCAATGCCACTGAGTTCACCTCATTTGGAGTTTTCTAGCTCAAGATACAGGCTCTTGAAGAGAGCAACATCAAGCTGCCTGGGCGTTGTTGCCCACGTTACTGGCAAACACGCCAGCAACAACGCCAGGCTCCCTCTTCTTCTTGGCTTGGGCGTTGTTGCCCACGTTGTTGGCAAACACGCCAGCAACAACGTGCCAACATCTCTTTTCTTCTTGGCTTGGGCGTTGCCAACTTGGTCCTCAAGTTGGCAACTTGCAGTGCTCCATTTCCTTGCTCTTGGGGCTTAAGTTTCCCTCTGATTTGAGCTTCCATTCCTTGCCACATTATGAACTGTTGTATATCGTTGGAAAGCTCTTGATGTCAGCTTCTCAACGCAATTGGAATCATGCCAATTGGATCCTTGTGGTTCAAGATATTCATCCTTGAAGAGGGGAAGGTCAGCCTGCCAATTCTGCTGATCATGCACTAGCACGTTGCCAACTTGATTTCCAAGTTGCCAACGTGCTGTTCTTCCCTGGCAGCACCAAATGGGCGTTGGCAACTTGGTTTCCAAGTTGCCAACGTGCTGTTTGCTCCTGGTTGCACAAAATGGGCATTGCCAACTTGATTTCCAAGTTGCCAACTTGCTATTCCTTCTTATTCCAAGCTTTCCTTGCTCCATTGTCTTCTTGCTTCATCACCTAACATAAACCAAAGAATTTTCCTCAAAGTTTTGCCATCTTATGCATTAAATTTCAAGGAAATCATTCACCTCAACTTGCATATAAACTTCTTGAATCATTTGCATAGATTATGTCAAATTTCACTTAGTTCTTGGTTCATGAATGCATGGAGGAAAAACTCACAAAATTGCTCATTTATTTCAAAGAAAGTGAATGAAACTAAGCCAAAACTAACTAAACTAACTAGTTAAAATGGCAAATATGCAAACGCATCATGGGAAAGAGTGGGTTTGGAAACATCTGGTTTGAGAATTGAGTATGTTAGAATTTTCTAAAAATGTGAAAGAAATGTTTAGGACATGTTCATGCATTCAATAAATTAATCATATGCATTGAGAAAAACAAAAGAAAAAAATATATATAAAAAAAGGGAGCAAAATAAGTGAAAGGAGACAAAATGCCCCAAAGTAAGTGGTGAAAGCAATGCATATGAGTTGTACTTGAAATTAGAATGCATGAATATGTGGAAAACATGGTTAATGGATGGTTAGATGTTGTATTATGATTACATGGATTGTTTAAGTAGGAAAGTTTCAGTTAATTAAGGATTCAGATTTTAGTCCACTTGACCAAATACAATCCTACCTTGACCCTAACCCCATTACAACCCTTAAAAGACCTCTTGATATGTGTATTTATGCATTAAATTTTTGTTGATTTGTAGAAGAAAAACAAGCCTTAGAAAGCAAGGTTAGTAGAGAATTGAGAGAATCGAACCTTAAACACTTGAGTGATTAGAGTGTATACACTACCAGTGAGGGTTCGATGCTCAATTCCTTGTTCCCGGCTTTCATGAGCTATTTTCTTCTTACAAGTCTATTTGTACTTCATTTTTATGATTTGAATTAGTGAAATCCAGTTCATGTATGTTCTTAAAAGATTTATTTACTTTTTAACCAAGTAAGTAGAAACATTTTTGCATGTAGTTGCATTCATAGGTTGCATCTCATATATTCTATCATTCCTCTTCATCTTTATAGTTTCTCTTGATAAACCACTATTTTATGGTTTATCTTGTGCTTAATTGAGTGAATTTTATCAACTCTTTACCCACTTATTCATACTATTTGCATGTTTTACAATTCCTTCCCAGAATTTGTGCTTTGATTAAAAACATGCTTCTTTGGACTTATATTTGCTTATTATTAATCCTCTCTTATTACCGTTAGATGCCTTGATATGTGTGTTAAGTGTTTTCAGAGATTACAAGGCAGGAATGGCTCAGAGGATGGAAAGAAAGCATGCAAAGGTGGAAGGAATACAAGAAGTTGGAGAAACTGCTAAGCTGTCCAGCCTGACCTCTTCGCACTCAAACGGCTATAACTTTAGCTACAGAGGTCCAAACGACGCGGTTCCAGTTGCCTTGGAAAGCTAACGTTCGGGGCTTCGATTTGATATATAATTTGCTATAGCTGCCCCGATGCCAGGTGATGCGAACGCGTGAGTCACGCGGACGCGTGACCTGGCAGGAACGCAACCCGCGCGGCCGCATGAGCCATGCGGCTGCATCACTTTTCCGCGACCTGTACGGACCAGAAAGTGCTGGAAGTGACTTCTGGGCTATTTCCAGACCAGTTTCAAGCCCAGAAAACACAAATTAAAGGCTGCAAAGTGGAGGAATGAGGAGAGACTTCAGAGGCTATTCATAATTCTCTTTTTATTATTTTAGATGTAATTTTCAGAGAGAGAGGTTCTCTCCTCTCTCTTAGGATTAGGATTTAGGACTTCTCTTAGTTTTAGGAGTGACTCTCAATCCCAGGTTCTTTATTTTTATTTATTTTTCAATGTTCCATGTTTAGATTGATTTTCTTGATTAATGTTATTTGAGATATTTCAGATTGATGACTGCTGTCTTTTATTTATATAAATAATTTGGATTTTCCTGTTGCCCAATTGGCTTATGAATGTTTTCCATGTTAGATTTTACTACTTTGAATGAATTAAAGGTATTCCAGATATTTATGATTTTAATTTAGTTTTTTACATTCTTGGCTGTGGTTGATTAATTGGTGACCCTAAGGTTATCAGCTCCATTGTTGATTGAAAATTGGATTTCTTCATTTCATTAATTCATATTCCAATAACTCTAGCCTTTCCCAAGAAAAGACTAGGACTTGAGGATTCGAATTAATTCATCCACTTAACTTACCTTCATAGTTAGAGGTTAACAAAGTGGGGGAAAAATTCAATTCTCATCACAATTGATAAAGATAACTAGGATAGGACTTCCAGTTCTTATACCTTGCCAAGAGATTTTATTAGTATTATTTTATTTTACTTGTCATATAATATATTCCCACCTTACTTCCAAAACCCCAATTTTACCTTTTTCATAGCCAATAATAAGAACATACCTCCCTACAATTCTTTGAGAAGACAGCCCGAGGTTTAAATACTCGGTTATCAATTTTAAAGGGGTTTGTTACTTGTGACAACCAAAACATTTGCACGAAGGAATTTCTGTTAGTTTAGAAGCTATATCTACAACGCGAATATTTTTATAAATTCTTTACTAGCAAAAATTCCAACGTCAGTCTCCCACCGTAACTCAAAGATCCTGGGAGTTTCTTTCTTTCATGCACCATTGGTAACATTTCCATTGATAAATCACTGTGTGATTTGGGATCAAGTATCAATTTGATGCCTCTATCTATGATGAGAAGGTTGTCTATAGAAGAAGTGAAGCCTACAATGATGTCCTTGCAATTGGCTGATAGATCACTGGTAATTTCCAATGGAGTGGTTGAGAATCTCTTAGTCAAGGTGGGAAAGTTCATATTTCCAGCGAATTTTGTGATCCTGGATGATCTAGATGAAGAGGAAAGTGATTCTATCATATTAGAAAGGCCTTTCCTAGCCACAGCAAGAGCCATTATTGATGTGGAGAAAGGAGAAATCACCTTGAGGGCACATGATGAGCGGATCATTCTAAATATCTTTAAAGAAATGCAGCATCCTGCTAAAAAGAAAGGTTGCATGAGAATTGAGGAGGAAGATCTAAACTAGAAGGAAAAGCCCCAAGAATCACTCATCAACTCACCCTTGGTGCAGAAGACAGGCATTGAAGAAAAACAAAAGGGTCATGAGGATAAGAAAGCTGAGGAAGAATTACAGAAAGAAGCCACAAGATTGATCACTAAGAAGAAGGCTCCTAACATAAAGCCTGCAGCCAAGAAAGAAGGGTCACCACAAAAAAGGAAGAAGAGCAAGAAAAAGGCTCCAAAACGGTAGAGAAATAAGAAAATCCTAACTGAAGAGTTCTCAGAAGGAAACAAAGTGAAGCTGATCTACCAACAGGTGGAGACATCTCCACAACCTGATGATTTCTACACTGTCAATAAAATACTCTCGTGGAAGCAGATAGAGATTGTTCGTCAAAACATAGGAAAAAGGCTCACAGTGAGAGGGGACAAGCCGAGGTACTATGATCATCAGCCACCCTAGCAGAGAACTAATGTCAAGCTAGTGACAATAAAAGAGCACTCCATGGGAGGCAGCCCATGATTTAACATTCCTACTTTTATTTCTTTAATGTCAATAATTAATGGTTTTTCTAGCATGAATTTAGGCTTTCATGGATAAATTTGATAGCTTCATATAGCATCCTAAAGCACATGTCGGATTCCTAAGTTTGGTGTGTCTAAAGGCACTCTCAAATAGCTTTCCAAGCATGATGATCATATAACCATCTTAGGATATATACACATTCATTTTCTTGAAGTATATAGCCAAACATTAAGTTTGGTGTCCTGCATGTGCTAGGAGTCCAAAGAAGGTCAAATTTGCTCTAAGGCTAAAATTCATGAAAGATGAACCATGTCATGCATCAGTTTGAATTTATGTTTTAAAATAGAAAATAAAATGCTCCTTATGATGAATAAATTAACAGTGACAGAAATTTAATTGGATTTTACATGAACTATTTGATGTGAAACAAGTTTGGTGTCCACCAAAGTTATGTTTACTTACAAGAGGCACGGTTAGTTATTCATATATAAGGAACATGTAGCAAAAAAATTTTCAATTTTCTTTATCTAGTTATTAATTTTTACTTGCCCACCACCACCTCTTTGAATTCAAATTTTGTTGTTTTGTTAAGATGGATAGGTATGAAGAAGAGAAGATTGAGGGAAATGAAAAGACCAAGCAGTGTATGGCTATTACAAGGGTGAAAAGCAAGTCACATGTGCTTGGAAATGGTTCCTTAGAAAGCATAAATCTGCACAATGGTGGGAAATGCTTATCACCTAGAAAACCGCACCCACATGCCCAATGAAGAAGTGATCCCTGTCCTCACTCAACTCTACATGCACACCATCCATTCTCACCACCCCTAAGGCATCCCCACCATTCATTCTTCACCAATTTTACTATAAACAACCCCCACATTACACCGTGCTCCATACTTCATTTTAACACCTACGTACATTCACAATTGAAATTCTTGTGTTCCTTAAAGCTCAAGTCATCAAGCGTACTCTGCTTGCTCCAAACCACACTTGTTTCCTTTGATTTCACAACCTTGCTTCACCATTAAGCTATACTCTCATCCTACAAGCCACACTAGCCACCCGTTCTCACCATTCTTTATTCCTCTATACGGCCAATCTCAAGGGAACAATGGCAGCCTCCTCAAGCCACAAAAGAAGAAAACGAAAAGAACCGGTTGAGATTGAGGAAGAAAGGACTTATGATCAATGGAAGTTCAAATCAGTGTTCCATGAAATTCAACTTGAATGGATGAGGCCCAAGAAAATCTTGCCGGAAGTCCCTTTCCAACTCCCTGAAAATGAGTATCAAGAAATCAGGGAAAAGATTAGAAAAAGAAAATGGGAACTCCCTACCACTCCAATCACCAGAATCAATGCTAGCATTGTAAAAGAGTTTTATGCCAATACAGTAAGGCCGAACACAACCATTCACACAACGTACAAAAGTTATGTAAGGGGTGTGGAGGTTGACTTTAGTCCTAAGACCATCATGAAGGTCCTGGGCCTAAGAGCAACACATTTTGATAAAGTTAGCTACCATGAGAGGATAAAAGGCATCCCAGACTGTGAGGAGATTGCCAATGATATTTGTGTGCTTCAAACTGACTGGGTGAGGAATTCTAAAAGGGCACCAAGATATCTAAGAAGAGGAGATCTCACCTCAAAAGCTAAAGGATGGTATGAAATTGTAAGAAAATCCATCCTAGGCACTCCAAACACTTCAGAGGTGAACATAAAGAGATCCACTATGTTGCACTGCATTATGGTGAGGGGAGAAATTAAAATCCATGAACTCATTGCCAATGACATCCAAAGGATTTCTGAGAAAAGCTCTCCTAAAGCTTGGCTTCACTACTCGAGCACCATCATTCGCTTATGCATAAAAGCTAGGATACCGTTGGAGGATGCAATTCCCATTTAATTGAACCCAGGTATGCTAATCACTATTGAAAGAATGGTGAATGTCACAGTGGCTCAACAACAAAGGAGGCCACAAAGGAGGAGAAGAAGGAAGGAATTACAAGTGGAAGAGCATCAACAAGAGCAACATGCAGAACAATAAATTCCAGCACAAGCTACCATGAACATGAGCCAGATACAAGAAGCTATTGAGTGCCTATCCCAACAATACATGACGGCTCAAGAAAAACAAGAGGAGCTCCAGCTACAATACATGAGATCTCAAGAAAAAAAAAGAGGCATTCCAGCTGAGAATGATGGACGAGCAGAGGGACTTCCAATCGAGGTTTCTGGACCAGCAAAGAAAACAATCTGGTCAATTCCAAGAAGGCTTCAACAAATTGTCCACACAACAAGCCGAACAGGAAAAGTACATCCAAAACCTTTATCAATGAAAGAACATATATCACACTGCTGGAGAAGCTAGGCATTTAGACAGGATGAAATATGACATAGAAACCCAAGCCAAGCTAAACTACATAGGCAGCTGCATGCTAGTGTTAAATTGAGAGATCACACCATTTCACCTGTGCCCTGAATTAAGAGAATGCTGGACTCTGGGATCAGGTAGAGCAATTTGAAGAACAATAGGAAGCGAGCAATCAAAAGCAAGAGCCAAAAAAGAAAGAGAAGAAAGGCGAATCAAGCAAAGGGAAGGGCTGCAAGAACTAGAGGTGGTGGAGTTCCTTTCATAGCTTTAAATAAATAAGGAAGATGCATATCTGAAAAATGATATGCCTCCTAAATTTTTATGTTCTGCACCTTCAAGTCTGAATAAGTTTTCATGTTCTGCATTGTTATGATTGTGTGTTTACTTTCTTTAACTTTCAATTAAGTGTGCTAGTCTAAGTGCTTGCTTTATTTTTATCCTGCTTAAGTGCATGTCTTGTTCCCGTTTGCATAAATAAAGGAAAAGGTTAAAATAGAAAGTGAAATTGTCCAATTTTGTAAGAACTAGAATAAGGATCAATGGTGGTATATGCTTGATTGTTCAGTAAGCTCACTAATAAAGATTAAGGATAGAGTGTCCCTTTTAAGTATGAACCTAGTGCTGTTTGTGAAACCTGAGTAAACAAAGATCCTTGGAAGAAAGAAAGAGTAAGAAGGAAAAGAAGAAAAGCAAAAAATTGGCAACAAAAATGAAAGGAACAAAGAAATAAAGCTAGACACCAATAACTTGGACCTTAAGACACATGCCTGTTGTATTTTTGTACTAGGATTTGCTTGGATGATTAGGTTCTAAGGAGTGTTTTAACACTTGGTAACTTGGGTTAACTAACCCAGAATTATCAACTGAAAATTCACTATCAAGAGCAACCTAGTTACAAGGCACTTAGCAACCCAAAGAGGTGTTGGGCACCAATGTTCTTAAGAAGAATTGTGAGCCAAGTGTTTGTGGTGAACGTGTGTTGACTGAAAAACAAACTAAAAAACTGCTACAACATATGACACTAAGCTGCAATTGAGAAATAAGTTTCTAAAGCAAAAGAAAAACAAAAACAAAAATCAAACATCAAGGATTAGTAAATAAAAAGGTTCCGTAGCAGCACAATAGTTAAGAACCAAAAGAGACATCTCAAACCTGGAAACCAATAAAAGTAGAGGTTCAAACATATCCTGCATGAAACCCCACAGACCTAGATTAAGAGCTTTCAAATAAGGACATATATGCTTATCTGTTTTCATTCCTTTTTCTCATGTTTTACTTAATGTTATGAATGATGGAAATACCTTGTGATTATAGCAAACTTTGATTGCAGTTGTTTGGTTGATAATAGGTGGAAAAGAGGCAAGAAAGAAGCAAGAAAGAAGAGGAAAAAGAAGAGGAAAAAGCAGAGGAGGAAACAGAGCAGAGGAAGTAACGTTAGTGGCCAAAGTTAGCTCACCAATGTTACCTCAAACGTTGGAGGAGAAGGGGTATGCAACATTGGTGGCCAACGTTGGAGGGAACGTGGGTGAACCAACGTTACCACCAATGTCTTCGAAGAATTTTCAAAACTGGAGCTGCGAAATTTTGGGCAACGCGTACGCGTCGATGACACGTACGCGTGACCAAGAGAACATTGGAGGTCCAACGTTGCCTCAAATGCTACCTCCAACGCCCTCGATGAGAAGCCCAAAGTTGGACTTGGAAAAATTGCATCGACGCGTATGCGTGGGCCACGCGTACGTGTGGATGCAGATTTTGGCCAGACATGCAAACGCGTGAGCGACGCACACGCGCAAAACACTGTTTTGACGCGTACGCGTGGGCAACGCGCACGCCTGAGTGAAAAAATGTTGGTGTACCAACGTTGAGTCAAACGTTGGCGCCAACGCTCGTTCCTTTGAAAATAATTTTTTTAGCCAAACGTTTGACTCAACGTTTTCTTGCAAACATTGAGCACCAAGGTTGACATCAACACTAGTAAAGTTCAGCACCCATGCAGATCATCATAAAGATTGATTGCCAAACACCTCTCTTTAACATCACCAAGACCCATTCTAGCTCGCTTCAACAGAGGCCAAAAAGCCCAATCCAAGGACTTGAAGACTGAATTGGAAAGTGTATAAATAGAGTAGAATTTGATTTAGAAGGGGAGCTAGCGAATCTGAGAGAGAGGGTCCCAATTGGGAAATTCTACACTCAATTCTCTTTGTATTTTCTCTTTTGCATTTTTCTGCACTTTTCTGTTTTCTGGTTTACTTGAGCAATGATGAACTAAACCCCAAATTCATTAGGGGGAGGAGCTCTATTGTAATTCCAATGAATCAATGAAATTCTTCTTATTCTCAATTCAATGGTGTAGCTATAGTATATCTTCTGTTTTGATTGTGAATTATTCACTCCAGAAAGGGGTTTAATACAACTGAATGTGGATGTGAGCTTTGGAAGGGGAATCACCCATATTAGAATTAGAGCTCTATCCTTCACAATTCTCCTAACCAACACCATTCGGGAGGAATTGAGGTTTTGAGGATTTGTGTGGCTTATGGATAAGAGAATGTGCTCTAACTCTTCTCATGACAATTAGATCAAGGAATTGGCAAGATTGATTGTGATTAGAGAGATTGAATTACCAAGGAACTGGGATCCAATCAATTTCAATCCGCCATAGATCTACTCATATGATTGAGAAAGAAGTTGAGACTCAAATGATTCAGGAAGGATTATGATATCTCCAATCCCTAATGAATCATTTTCTTTGAATTTATTCAATTTAGATCTCTCTCATTTCACTACAATTTAGATTGTTCATTGCTATTTTGATTCCTGCACCCAATACTCTTTATAATTCATGCAATTTAAGTTTCCTTGCACTTCAGATTTTGCACTTTTATTTTCTTGCACTCTATGATTCAGTCATTTACATTTCTTGCAGTTTAAGATTCAGCTCTTTTAGTTTCTTGCTCTTTAAGTTTCTACAATTTAAGTTTCTTGCCATTTAAGTTTCTGCCAATTTACATTCTGCACTAAATTTTCCAGCAATTTACACTCTGTTCACCAAAATTCACTCAAATCACCTACTGTCAGCTTGACTAGACTCATCACTCAACTAAAATTGCTTGATCCATCAATCCCTGTGAGATCGTCCTCACTTTTGTGAGTTTTACTACTTGATGTGACCCGGTACACTTGCCGGTCATGCGTACGCTTCATGCCACGCGTACGCGTGAGTGGAAAAAGTGAGGTGTGATGCGTACGCGTGATTGAAGAGAGATATAGGTAACGCGTACGCGTAGGTGACGCGTATGCGTGGGTAAAAATTGTGCCAGAGGAATGATTTCAGCACACTCCACGCGTAACTCTCTGGTTTTTGTACTGGCCCTGAAAAATTTGGATGTCACGCGTACACGTGGGCGAGACGTACGCGTGAGTGGCCGAAAAACTTGGGGTCAGGCAGATGCGTGGGTGATGCGTACGTGTGGCTTGGTGTTTAATTTCTTTATTAATGATTTAGGTATTAAGTTCATACTTGCTCCTAGATCACATAGGGCTGTCGTTGTGCAGGCATACCCTAAGGTTCAGGGTATCATAAAACTCCCAGGATCTTTGAGCTTCTCTGGTAAGTCTGACGTTAGGATTTTTGCTAGTAAAGAATTTTATAAAATATAGTCACGTTGTGAGTATAGATTCTAAACCAACAGAAAATCCCTTCGTACAAACGTTTTGGTTGTCACAAGTAACAAAACCCAATAAATTTATAAACCGAAGTATTCAAACCTCGGGTCGTCTTCTCAAGGAATTGCAGGGAAGTATGATTTATTATTGGTTATGGAAAAATAGTGTTCAGGTTTGAAAAAGGTTTTAAGCAAGAGAAATAGATTGCAAGAAATTAATAAATTAATAACTAATAAAACTCTTGGTAAGGTATGAAAACTGGAAGTCCTATCCCAGTTATCCTTATCAATTGTGATAAGAATTTGATTTTTCTCCCACTAAGTCAACCTCTAACGATGAAGGTAAGTCAAGTGGATGAATTAATTTTGATTCCTCAGGTCCTAGTCTTTCCTTGGGAAAGACTAGAGTTATTGGAACTTGAATTAATTCTTGAAGAATTCCAATTTTCAATCAACAATGAGTTTGATAACTCAAGTGTCTCCAATGACTCAACCAAAGCCAAAAGGGAAAAATTTAAATTATTTATATAAATAAAAGAAAGCAATCATAATTCTGAAATACCTCAAATTGAATTAATAAAGATATCAAATGTAACATGGAGAAGTTCATAAGCCAATTTGGCAACATAAGTCATTAATAAATAAAAGCATTAAAGGATCTCAAAGTAGAAGAGAAGTCAAAATAAAGGAATATTAAACCTGGAGCTCAGAAGAAATTGTAAGTTGAAATAATAATAAATGCTAAATCCTTTATGAGAAATCCTAATCCTAAATCCTAAGAGAGAGGAGAGAACCTCTCTCTCTAAAAACTACATCTAAAACCTAAAATTGTGAATAATGATTGAATGATTTGATTCTGCTCCACTCCCAGCCTCTAATCTGTGTTTTCTGGGCTGAGAACTGGGTCAAAAATAGCCCAGAAGTCACTCCCAGTGCTTTCTAATCTGTACAGGTCGTGGCATAGTGACGCGGAGGCGTCATCCACGCGTTTGCGTGGATTGAAGTTCGCAGATGCGACGCGGACGCGTCATCCACGCGTTCGCATCACTTAAAGTCAGAGCGGCTATAGCAAATTATATATCGTTGCAAATCCCCAGGTGTTATCTTTCCAACGCAACTGGAACCACATCATTTGGACCTCTGTAGCTCAAGTTATGACCGTTTGAGTGCAAAGAGGTCAGGCTGGACAGCTTAGCAGTTTCTTCAACTTCTTGTATTCCTTCCACTTTTGCATGCTTCCTTTCCATCCTCTGAGCCACTCTTGCCCTATAATCCCTGAAATCACTTAACACACATATCAAGGCATCGAATGATAACAAGAGAGGATTTAAATAAAAGAAAATAAAAGCTAAAGAAGCATGTTTTCAATCATAGCACAAAATCAGGAAGGAGAATGTAAAACAATACAAATCATATGAATAAGTGGGTAAAGAGTTGATAAAAACCACTCAATTGAGCACAAGATAAACCATAAAATAGTGGTTTATCAACCTCTTCACACTTAAATATTAGCATGTCCTCATGATAAGCTCAAGAGAAGCTATAAAGGAGTGAAGAGAATTGATAGAGAGTATGCAATGCAACCTATCTATGCGGATGCAACTACATGCAAAATGTTTCTACCTACTTGGTTAAAAGTAAACAAGTTTTTCAAGACAAATATGAATCAAATTCCACTAATTCAAATTACACAATAAAAGATAAGTAAACTTGTAAGAAGATAGCTCATGAAAGCAGGGAACATAGAATCAAGCACTGAACCCTCACTGGTAGTGTAAATCACTCTAATCTCTTAAGTGTCTAGGGTCAATCACTCTATTCTTCCCTAATCATGCTTTCTAAACTTTGTCCTTCATCTAACCAATCAACAAATATTTAGTATACTCATGCACACATCATGAGGTCTTTTCAAGGTTGTAATGGGGCCAAGGCAAGGGTGAGGATATATGTATGGCTAAGTGAGCTATAAATTGAATCTTTGAGTAACCTGAGCTATCAACTAACATACATACATTTTATATAATTTCTAAAATCATGCCTAACTACCCATAATTCTCACTTTTATATCACATACTCATGTGTCAACTTTTCTTTTGATTTGTGTCACATATGCATTGATCTTTTATTAACTTAACATTGGGGTAATTTTGTCCCCTTATTTATTTATTTATATTATATATTTTTTTCTTTTCTTTTTTTTCTTTTCTTCTTTTTTTCTCTTTTTTTATAGAGACATAAAAACTAACACTACAAGAAAAACACCCATTCAAGTACACTTGAAAAGTGTAGCCAAAAGTGAAAAAAAATGATGCCTTAGGCTACGGCTACGCTTTTTGGGCTACGGCTACGCTTTTTGGAGTGATTCCTATTCGGCCGTTGCCTATTCTCAAAGGCTACGCTTTTCTGCACCAAGGGCTACGCTTTTGGCCTTTGAGAATAGGCTACGCTTTTCAAGTGATGCTATCCAGGACCAAAGGCTACGCTTTTCAATTTTCATTTTTCCAGAATAGGCTACGCTTTTCAACACTACTGCATCACTTGTAAAGCGTAGCCACATTGTATACCATAGCTACTTTTTATAAGCGTAGCCTTAGGTCCCTCTTTTTTTTTTTGGTATACTATAGCTACTGTATATAAGTGTAGCCTTAGGTCTCGTTATATATATATATATATATATATATATATATATATATATATATATATATATATATATATACAACATAATATTTAATATGATTACATATATAATAATTCTGCATTTTTATTTAAATGAGTTGAATATTACAAAATAAAAATAAATACATAATTATACTAAATAATTTCTTTATATAATAAAAATTATCTCTAACCAAAATATATTTATAATATTGATCCAATAGTACAAGAATGAAGTTAACTGTAAAAATTCATACATCTCAAACTAAAGTAAGCATAGCCATATCAAAACCATAATATCACTTAGCCAATAAAAGTATCTTCTAATAAAAATCATTAGTCAACCATACATGTAAAGATTCTAAATAGCACTTTATCTTAGCCAATAAACCACAATAATAGTCAGCTTAATCTTCATTGTTATCCTGCATAATTATATAGAAAAGTAGTTAAAAAAATATTCATAATGACATTCGTAATTATAAAAAGACCACCAAAGAAATCACCTTATTTTTAATCTTAATTTTAACTCGATTTATCACCAAAGAAACACAAGGTTCTCAAAAGCTATAGACACTTAAAAGAGTTGGAGCTAACATTTCAAGAATACATAATAATGAGTAATGACTAACAAACATGATATTACATTTTGCATCTAAATTGTTATAGATATATAAGGTGCCAAAATAGGTCAGAGACTACTTCATAACAAACAAAAATCTGCTGGCTTTGGAAATAGACCTCTCAAAATCAAAATGAGCAATTAGATAGATGAGACCAAGATTCTTCAATTCAGGAAATAATGCAATATGTTCACAGAATAATCCTGACTCTTGAATAGACCTCTCTGATCTCCCTCTTAAAACTGCTCTTTGCTCTTCTTAGCTTATTAAATTAGCTTTGTCACTTTTCTTGGTTTTTCTTTACATCTATTATTGTTGTTATTATTTTCACAAAAATTTCAAAGTTTCATCAGATTCTTTTAACCTCATGCTTTTGGAATCTCTAGTGGACTCTTCCAGTCTACCATTTATTTCACTTTTGTCTTCAATTTCACCATCTACCTCTTCTTATAAAATCACAAAGAATTCAAAATTCCCCACTTGGTTAAAAATGGAAACATAGCTGGTCCCACCTAGTTGGAAATGCCACAGATCAACGGCAACTTAAAATTGGGCTACAAGGCAATTTGGTGGGTTCTATTATTTAGTGCACCTCATTAAATATAAAGACTTAACTGTCGAAACAGAAAAATAAAACTGACAAATCCAAACCATAAACCATTGCATTGAAGTGATGAAATATAATTCATTATATTAGAGAATAATTATAATTTTAATTGAAACGCATATTGCATTGAAGTGATGAAATTAACAGTACTTAATTATGACTTGAGAAGCATTACATACCTTCTGTCTAGCAAGTGTGTCCCAATTTATATCCTTAAAGAAAACATGTTCTTTCACCTGGATAATTAAGCATCTATCAATGTGACGTTTGAAGTGCAAGTAAAATGAAATATGATCATAAAAATGGGGAACAAGCATCTGTATGCTAATAAGAAATTAAATCACCTCTGATGCACCTCTAGCTCCAAGTCTTTGGTTAGGATCTTCAGTCAATAATCTGTAAATAAACACATCTCAGGTACTAATCCAAGAAAATATTCATTTTTCTATCCTAATCGTGACTTCAACTTAGCACAATAACGCAGGACAAAAAACCATAATTTATAACAGATCGGCATCCAAATTTATAAACAGTTTGCAATTGCCAGATACATATAACATGAAGATAACATGATTATTACCGATCAATAAGATCTTGAGCTTCAGGACTCATTTCTTCAGGAACTGCAGGCCAAGGTATATTACGATTAAGAATATTATCAAATATAGTCTATAAACACCCCCAAAAAGAAATATCTGTCAGTAAGAGCTAAACCATACATCAAACAAGAACAGAAACGCAAAAATCATGGCAAAAGGTATGCTATTAAACCTGAGGATGCTCTGCATTAAAAGGTGGAAGACCAACAAGCACCGTCTCTCCGGCCTCCGCCACTCTCATTCTCTCTCTGTCTCTCCCTAAACTACAATCACATTTAAGAATCAAAATCGAAACCACTGACAAGGAAGCTTAATCCGTAAGCCAAAACAAAAAGGTAAAGAAAAGAAAAAAAGCGAAGCTAAAAAAGCAGAAACCTTGATTTTGCTCGTTTATGCCTTGAATCAGGTGCACAGCCTTGTGTGATAACATGCCAAATCCACTTGAACAGTTTCAATACTGAAAATTGATTAAAAATGTTAAAATAGACTCAGACTTTGTATTTGGTCCTAGCTCAGTATAATAACAACTATAGTAATTCATATATCAAACACGTAGTTTACTAATTGTATGCGAAAGTAATTACAATTAAAAAATAAAATCGCTAGTTTATGCATACAGGTTTTCTAAATTTCATGAAACAACAGCAGAAAAAATAAATCAATTACTCTATTGTAAGCAACCTGTAAATGATTCGCAAGCAGATCAATGGTGTCTTGCTTAAGAAACTTCTTTGCTTAAGGAGAAGCATAATATGATAAAAAAGCAAAACAAAGGATTCATCTATAAAGCATGGCTTTTCAAATCCTAAACACAATGGGCATGAAAAATTGATCAATTTTGCTTAGGCAAAGTTTCCTAGGGTTATATATTTAATATTTTTTAACTTCTCAGACCATAAATAAACAGAGGGGTTGGAAATTTCAAAGACGGGATCAATTAAGTCCGTTTACCAACTTCTATTTGTAAGAAATCCCATTTCAATTTGGTTTCTTTTCTTATCAACAACAGAACCAACTTTCCCACCAATAAAAGTCCTCGACTCATATATATCCACCTGATCAAGAGCAATTAGAAGTAAACATACTAGATAAAATGCATTAGCTAGAATATCCTAATAAATTTAACACCATAATTATGTTAAGAAACTGACCAAATCACTCCCCTTTGCTTCAAAAATCAAGTTTACCATGTACACCATAACATCCAATTTCAAAATAACATTTTCTTCGTTCCATACTGATAAGTCGCTTTGACTTTTCACATATATTCATAAATCAAAGTATCAAAATGACTTATAAAATATGAAATGGAGAAAGTGTGATATTAAAGATTAAAGGAGCTAAACCTCGTGTCCTTGATCCAAGAGTTCCACTGTAGTTGACATGCCATTTCATTTGTCAAACTTATAGCTCAGCTCAATTACTTAATAACTAAACCTGGTAACATGGCAAACCAGATTCATTCATAAGCTCACACCACTCCCCTATGATATGTGTTGCGTACTCAGGTTTGAGACTTGATTAGGATCAATAGTGGATGAGAACTCTTAATATTTTGTGTATAACTGTGTGTGTAGTATAGGTGTGTGTTGTGATATTATAATACTCAAAATTATAGGCTATCCAATTTATGACAAAAAAAAAAACATAAATAGAAAACTGAAATATAACATGAGTAACATGGTGAATATGCAGCTAGCATACATAGTAATTAAAATATTTAATAATTGGACTTACAATGTTCCAGCGAATTGTGTGCTAAGATAAGCTTGGTCTTCAGGGAAGAACCTGGCAAGGCCAAAGTCTCTAATCTTGGGATGAAACTTATGATCAAGAAGAATGTTGCTTGCTTTGATGTCTCGGTGAACATTTCTTAGATGTGAATCCTCATGAAGGTACTGCAGCCAATCCCCTTTCCACGCCTAGAACAATTTGGAACCTAGTGCTCCAATGCAGGAATCGATCAGCATTGTTCCCTGCATAAGGGGAACATTCAAAGTTTCAATTTGCTCTGTTTAACCAATCCTAAGCTCTTGTGGGAATTAAAAAAAGAAGGGATACCATATATGAAGAGGTCCAAACTTCTGTATTCACAATCCTAACCATCCTTCACAATTCAGTATTCACCCACAGGCACAGAAATTCAGCAAAAATTAATGAAATTGAAAGTTCAAACACTCCCATTCCCTCTCTTCCAGTCCAATACAACTTCTAAAATATATTGTTGCCTACAGAGACATTGAAATTAAAATTGAAATGAGAATGAAATGAAAGTTGAAGAGGGAGAGAAAGAGACAGAGGTTAGGAGTACGGACAGGAGCACGGCAAGCCCTAGCTGCGGCGGCGGCTTCAATCGACCCCAGGAGCGACGACAGTGCACGGCGAAACAGCCTCCTCTCTTGCGTCGCATCTTCATCCTCTCTCTCCATCTCGTCTGCAAATCATCTCTCTCTCCCCTCTGGGCTCCCTGCTCCGTGACGGCAATGGTAGCAGCTGCAGCAACGTTGTGGCGGTGACCCCCTCTCACTCTCTATTCTCTCGATCGCGCTCTCTCATCTCCGTCTCCCTCCTCTCCTCCCTCTGGTTCACTCTTTCTCTCGGATCTGGGTGTGTGTGTGTGAAAGGGGGGCGTGGTGGCAGTGGTGAGTGATGGTGAGAATGAGTGTGAGTGTGTGGGTGTGTTAGGGAAGGGTTTTCAACAATTAATTCGAAGGTGATTTGCGAAGGTGAGGGGCGAAACTTTTTTATGATCAGAAGGCGAAAGTGAAGGTATTCGAAGGTGAGTGTGATTTGGTGATAAGGAAAAGAAAAATTACTAAGTGTTTGGGTGCATTTGGCCTAGATACATTAGGCTACGCTTTTAAAGTGCACCCAAAACTTAACAAATAGGCTACCTTTTAAAAGCGTCTCCTTTGATATGAAAAGTGAACTTATAGATATCAACCTACGGCTACGTTTTATAAGTGATTTCTATAATACCTAAGGCTACGCTTTTTAAATGATGCCGCATTTGTGTATCCTTTTCTCTTATAAAAAGGCAACACGGAGAAAAGCGTAGCCTATTCTATGAATAGGCTACGCTTTTCAAATGTAGCTTAAAAAAAGTGTGGTTGAATGGGTATTTTTCTTGTAGTGTAAAATAACATATCAATGCATATGGAATTTTTTAATTTTCTGTTTTACATGAGTAGATACCCAAATTTTCCAATATTCAGAATTAGAAACATGATATATTCCCTTATTAACCCATGTTCCCACAGTTTCCCCACACTTAGTTGATGCACAACCTCTATCCTAAACTAACCAAAGATTCAATTGGGATATTTAATTTGTTTTTCTACTTAAGGATAGTAATGTGATTATAAAACAAAAGGGGATTAAAAAGCTCAAGGTGGCCAACAAGGGTGACATAAAAGGGTAGGCTTTATTTGGGATAAGTGAGTTAATAATCAAATATGGCCTCAATCATATGCAAGCATGTAAATACACTAAATAATGGACATATAGAATGGAACAAAGCAAAGATTGCAGTTATAGAGAAGAAAACATACAAGAATAAAATATTTATGGTTAAATAATGTAACCATGTAAATAAGCTCAAATCTCACAGGTTGTGTGTTTGATGCGAGCAGAAATTGGTGAATTAAAAATTATTAAAATATATACGTTGCAAGTATAGTTCTTAACTCACCAAAAATCCACTTATCAATTTAGAAAGGTGTCACAGAAATTTAAAATTAAAATACTGGGAGTATGAATCCTAGGTGGTCTCCCAATGAGTTGCAGAAAAGTGTGCTATTTTATTAATCAGATGTTTTTAAAAAGGTTTGAGTTGAATAAACAGGAAATAAAATTGGAGAATTTGAATAATTTAAATAAAAGTCTTGACTGGGAGTTGATTAGTTGGAAGCCCCATTATTGTTGAATTACTCTCTAGATTAATTGATAATTAAAGGTTATCCTGTTTAGTTATCTCTTACTAGGTAAGGGAAAGTCAAACAAGTTGGAATGCTACATCCGTTCACAAGTTGCAACCCACTTAATTAAAAGGGATTGGTATTAGTGACTAGAGGGCAATCCAACAATAAACCCAATTACAATCTTTCTTTTAAGCCTTCCAACTCAAGGGTTCCTTTCAATCAACTCCCCATCAAGTTAGGGAACTATTCGCTCATTGTGAATGTAAAATTCATAACATATGAAAGGGAATTGAAGAAAGACATTGTAAATAAAAATCAAAATAATCAATTAAAAATAAAAGCAATCCTTGTATTAAATAATCCTAAAAATATTCCAATGGTAAAATTAAACAAAGCAAAGGACATGGAAGAGTAAAGCCAAGTAAAGAAAACGAACTAGAATGACGAAGTCTTGATAAGGTAATAACTCTTCTCAGTATCCTAATGCAAAAAGTGGTAGAAAAATAAAATCCTAAGAACTATGAATGTGTAGAGAGAAAAACCTAGAGGAGGAGTAAAAACTAGATCTAAAACTAAAACTGTGTAGAATGAATTGTTGTTCTAGTTTTTGCATGTTCTCTGGCTCTAGTCTGCTGTTCTGGGCCGAAAACTGGGTCAAAATAGGGTCTAAATTGGCCCCCAGTGAATTCTGCTGATTATGCAGATCGCGCACGTCACGCGATCGCGTCATCCATGCGGACACGTCATTCGCGTTTTTCCTTGCCACGCGTTCGTGTCATCTACGCTTCCACGTCACTTGTGCTTTTCCAATCCACGCGATCGCATGAGCCATGCGGCCGCGTCACTGCGATTTCTCCTCTTTCGCGCGAACGCGTGAGCCATGCGGCCGCGTCACTTCTCGCTGGTTATCTCCTCACTTTCTCATGTTCCTTCCATTTTTGCTAGCTTCCTTTCCAATCTCCAACTCATTCATGCCCTATAAAGCCTGAAACACTTAACACACAGATTACGGCATCGAATGGAATAAAGGAGAATTAAAATGCAGAATTAAAAGTCTCTAGGAAGCAGTTTTCAATCATGTAATAATTTCAGGAAGGAAATATAAATGCATGCTAAATTAATGAATAAGTGGGTAAGGATCATGATAAAACCACACAATTAAACACAATATAAACCATAAAATAGTGGTTTATCAACTTCCCTACACTTAAACATTAGCATGTCCTCATGCTTAACTGAAGGAGATAAGATAAATAAGTATGAACATGTAGAAACTCATGCAATGCAATGCAACCTATATATATGAATGCAACTATATGATTCTTGCCCACTTGATCAAAAGCAAATAAGCTCTTCAAAACAATTACAAATTAAATTCCACTAATTCTACCATTATACAGTAAGACAGATAAAAGTGCAAGAAGATAGCTCATGAAAGCAGGGAACATGGAAATTCAAGCATTGAACCCTCACTGATAATGTATGTATGCTCTAATCTCTCTAGTGTATAGGGTAATCACTCTATCCTTCTCTAATCATGCTCTCTAACTTTTGTTCTTCTCCTAACCAATCAACAACAGTTAATATACCAATGCAAACATCATGAGGTCTTTTCAAGGTTGTAATGGGGCCAAGGTAAGGGTAGGGATACATATATGGTTAAGTGAGCTTATAAATTGAATCATTAATTAACACAAGCTTTAACCCAACCTATATATTTTATATAGTCTTAGAATTCATACCTAGCTACCCAGAATTCCCTTTTACATTCCATACTCATGTATCAATTTTTTTTTATCATATGTGCATTGATCTTTGAATTCTCAATTCAGCATTGGGGTAATTTTGTCCCCTTATTTATTTATTGATTTTTTTATTTATCAATGCACATAGATTTTTAATTCTTATAGTTTCACATGAGTAGGTATCCAAATTCCCATTGTATTATCATGACACATTCCCTTAATAACTTTTGTTCCCACAATTTCCCATACTTAACTAGCATACACAATTCTATCTTAAGCTAACCAAAGATTCAATTTGGGATATAAAATTGTTTTTCCGCTTAAGGCTAGTAATGTGGTAAAATATAGAACAAATGGGATTTAAAGGCTTAAAGTGGTTAACAAATGTAACTGAAAATGGTAGGCTTAATTTGGATAAGTGAGTTTAAACAAATAATGGCCTCAATCATATGCAAGCATACAAACATAATAAATATTGGACATATAGGATGAAACAAAATATAGATTACAATCATAGAGAAGTAAACACACAAGATTAAAATAATTATGGTTAAATAATGTAACCATGCATAAAGGCTCAAATCTTCACAGGTTGTGTGTTCTTTAGCTCAAACATCATGTTCCAAATACAACTTCAAGCAGATTTATCATAAAAAAAATTTAATTAAAATTAGTGAAATTTTGTTCCAAAGATAGAGTCTTAGAAGAAACTTATTGTCTTTTCAATCAAGTAGAACATGCATGCAACTAACCTATTACTATGCAATTTATTCTATTCTATAAAACAAAGAAAATCTAACTAAAATATCCTAATTTATTGGTGCTAGGGAAGAGAAATTACCTCCGGAAGTCAGGTACTGACCGACCTCCCCACACTTAAGGCTTTACACCGTCCTCGGTGCCATCTGTCAGGAACAATGGTGGGCTGGTGGCAGTGTCTCCACAGTCGGGGACGTTATGGCTCCCTGTGCTGGTGAAGGAAGTGGAGTTCGGTGTGCCTGGATCGTCATCGGGTCGGTGATTACCTGTAAGTAGCTCCTTGAGGTATTTGAAACGACGGTGGTTGCGGCGTTCTCGGAGCTTTGCTTTCTTTTCTTGTTGGTCCAACCGCTTCAGTATTTGATGCAGCAGCTGACTAGTAGATGGTGGGGGAGCTGCAGCATCCTCTGTGGACTGGCTGGTAGTGGCAAGTTGTGGCCTGAGATATCTCCCGTTAGGGACATACTGATCATCCCGTGGAAGAATGGCTTTGGTGTCTGATCTCCAGCTCTGTAGGATACTCCGACTACTGAGTTAAGATTAGAGACCAATGTGGGGAAAGGTAGGTTGCCCATGATCTGTACATGTTCCATAGCATTCCGGATATGTCTTGGTAAATTAAGAGGCTGGTCTGTGAGGATGCACCATAGTAGAACGGCCATGTCTGCGGTGAAGGAGGACTCATGAGTACTCGGGAAGACGTAATGGGACATAATCTGTGCCCATACGTGAGCCTCTAAGGTGAGTGCAGAAGCCGAGATTCCCTTAGGACAGGAACGATGGTATCCGAAGATCCATTTACTGCCAGGTCGAGCGATAACTTTGAGAACAGCGTCCCAGTCAAAGGTGTATGCCTGGTGCTTGATTGCGACTTTCTGAAAGGCGTCCAATCCCTCTGGAGTAGGTGGGAGAGCTAAGGCTTGATGTATGGCCTCTACTGTAATGGGGACTTGCTTCTGGCGTAAATAGATAGACTGCAAAGTCGGCAGGTGGAAGTTGGAGTAGAACTCAACAACCCAAGAAAGATTAACCTGTCATGGCTGTCTCTGTAAGAATTCCCAATGTCTTTGTGCAATTTGTGGCTCAACAAATTCAGCAATACGAGGCGGAAGGATAAGAAGGTGTTCATTGTTGTAATTTCGAGCTACCAGAATAGGAAACATCTGCTCACAGTAGCGATTTGGGAATCGTGCAGTGTCCTTGGCTGGGAAGGCTCTCTCCTTTTCATCAACCTTGATAATCCTTTTAATTCTTTTTGTTGAGGACTTGACTGCAGTTGAAGAAGGCTCTGTCACTAATGCTCTCTTCGTTCCTTTCCTTGCTGTGGGTTTAGGGGTAGCTTTCTCTTTGCCTTTCTTGGTGGCCATTCTGAAAAAGGGAAGAGAAAGTAAGTTAAATCCAAAGAGATAAAGCAAGGAGGGAGAGTGAGTGAGTGATAATCAGTGCAGGGTAAAGATGAATAAAATAAACACATGGTCATGACAACATGTGAAAAGATCATTAAAAGAAATAGAACAAGTGCATGATAGGGTAAGTAGATGCAGATGATTATTGGCATGCCGGCAAGGGCATGAGTAGCATAGATCAAGCATCACTTCGTAATAAACTATCACGTTTGTATTGGCAATTAAATTCAGTTAATAAAATGGTAAAGGGAATTTGTGAAAAACATGCTTTGAATAGTAGAAAGTATAATAGAGAAGTGCATAATACCATATGGGCTTTTTCACAAACACATAGCATGCATGGTAAATAAGGTATAGAAAGTATTAAAGCAAACATTCAAGCAACCCTTTAAAGAAAATAATATATAATTGCCAACAATTTGCAACAATCTACAAGCATATAATGAGGAATAATGACTCAAATAAATTTCTAACACCATGTAAAAAGAAAAGAAGAAGAAAGAAAATATGGATAATGAAAAGAAAAAGAAAAGAAAAGAAAATAACATATAAAATAAGAAGAATGATAGAAAAGGAAGGAGGGAAGAAGAAAATAAAACCTTGGTAATGGAGGTGAGAGAGAGAGAGTGAAAGGTGAGATAGAAGGAAGAAGGGAGAAGGAAGAAATAAGGAGGGAAAAGAAAAATTAGGATTTGGAGAAGAGAAAGATAAGATATTTTGGCAATTGGTGCGCGAAATTGTGAACAATACTTTTTCACAACTCTCATAATCCCCGGTCATGAACCCCAAAAACTTGGTAGCTCAATACCATGGCATTACACAACTTCGCACAACTAACCAGCAAGTGCACTGGGTCGTCCAAGTAATAAACCTTACGCGAGTAAGGGTCGATCCCACGGAGATTGTTAGTATGAAGCAAGCTATGGTCATCTTGTAAATCTTAGTCAGGCAAACTCAAATGGATATGGTGATGAACGAAATAAACATAAAGATAAAGATAGAGGTACTTATGTAATTCATTGGTAGGAACTTCAGATAAGCGCATAAAGATGCCTTCCCTTCCGTCTCTCTGCTTTCCTACTGTCTTCATCCAATCCTTCTTACTCCTTTCCATGGCAAGCTCATGTAGGGTTTCACCGTTGTCAATGGCTACCTCCCATCCTCTCAGTGATTACGTTGCCTATGCTCTATCACAGCATGGATAATCATCTGTCGGTTCTCGGTCAGGCCGGAATAGAATCCAGCGATTCTTTTGCGTCTGTCACTAACGCCCCGCCTGCTAGGAGTTTGAAGCATGTCACAGTCATTCAATCATTGAATCCTACTCAGAATACCACAGACAAGGTTAGACCTTCCGGATTCTCTTGAATGCCGCCATCAGTTCTAGCCTATACCACGAAGACTCTGACCTCACGGAATGGTTGGCTCGGTTGTCAGGCAAGCACTCGGTTGTCAGGCGATCAACCATGCATCGTGCAATCAGGAATCCAAGAGATATTCACCCAATCGAAGGTGGAACAGAGGTGGTTGTCAGTCACATGTTCATAGGTGAGAATGATGATGAGTGTCACGGATCATCATATTCATCAAGTTGAAGAACAAGTGATATCTTTAGAACAAGAACAAGCGGAATTGAATGGAAGAACAATAGTAATTGCATTAATACTCGAGGTACAGCAGAGCTCCACACCTTAATCTATGGTGTGTAGAAACTCCACCGTTGAAAATACATAAGAACAAGGTCTAGGCATGGCCGTGAGGCCAGCCTCCCAATGATCTAAGAACTAGACGTTCAAAGATGATCTAGAGATCTAAAGTGATCAAAAGATCCCCAGATGAAAATACAATAGTAAAAGGTCCTACTTATAGAAAACTAGTAGCCTAGGGTGTACAGAGATGAGTAAAAGACATAAAAATCCACTTCCGGGCCCACTTGGTGTGTGCTTGGACTGAGCAATGAAGCATTTTCGTGTAGAGACTCTTCTTGGAGTTAAACGCCAGCTTTAGTGCCAGTTTGGGCGTTTAACTCCCATTTTGGTGCCAGTTTGGGCGTTTAACGCTGGGATTTCTGAGGGTGACTTTGAACGCCGGTTTGGGCCATCAAATCTTGGGCAAAGTATGGACTATCATATATTGCTGGAAAGCCCAGGATGTCTACTTTCCAACGCCGTTGAGAGCGCGCCAATTGGGCTTCTGTAGCTCCAGAAAATTTGCTTCGAGTGCAATGAGGTCAGAATCCAACAGCATCTGCAGTCCTTTTTTAGTCTCTGAATCAGATTTTTGCTCAGGTCCTTCAATTTCAGCCAGAAAATACCTGAAATCACAGAAAAACACACAAACTCATAGTAAAGTCCAGAAAAGTGAATTTTAACTAAAAACTAATAAAAATATACTAAAAACTAACTAGATCATACCAAAAACATACTAAAAACAATGCCAAAAAGCGTATAAATTATCCGCTCATCACAACACCAAACTTAAATTGTTGCTTGTCCTCAAGCAACTGAAAATCAAAATAGGATAAAAAGAAGAGAATATGCAATGAATTCCAAAAACATCTATGAAGATCAGTATTAATTAGATGAGCGGGGCTTTTAGCTTTTTGCCTCTGAATAGTTTTGGCATCTCACTCTATCCTTTGAAATTCAGAATGATTGGCTTCTTTAGGAACTTAGAATCCAGATAGTGTTATTGATTCTCCTAGTAGAGTATGATGATTCTTGAACATAGCTACTTATTGAGTCTTGGCTGTGGCCCAAAGCACTCTGTCTTCCAGTATTACCACCGGATACATACATGCCACAGACACATAATTGGGTGAACCTTTTCAGATTGTGACTCAGCTTTGCTAGAGTCCCCAATCAGAGGTGTCCAGGGTTCTTAAGCACACTCTTATTCCCTTGGATCACAACTTTATTTCTTTCTTTTCTTTTTTTTTTCGTTTTCTCTTTTTTTCGATTTTTTTTTTGAATAGAAATGCTTTTTCTTGCTTCAAGAATCATTGTAATGATTTTTCAGATCCTCAGTAACATGTCTCCTTTTTCATCATTCTTTCAAGAGCCAACATTCATGAACCACAAATTCAAGATACATATGCACTGTTTAAGCATACATTCAGAAAACAAAAATATTGCCACCACATCACAATAATTAAACTGTTATAAAATTCAAAATTCATGCAATTCTTTCCTTTTCAATTTAAGCACGTTTTTATTCAAGAAAGGTGATGGATTCATAGGACATTCATAACTTTAAGGCATAGACACTAAGACACTAATGATCACAAGACACAAACATGGACAAACATAAGCATAAAATTCGAAAAACAGAAGAATAAAGAACAAGGAAATCAAAGAACGGGTCCACCTTAGTGATGGCGGCTCTTTCTTCCTCTTGAAGATCCTATGGAGTGCTTGAGCTCCTCAATGTCTCTTCCTTGTCTTTGTTTCTCCTCTCTCATGAGTCTTTGATCTTCTCTAATCTCATGGAGGATGATGGAGTGTTCTTGATGCTCCACCCTTAGTTGTCCCATGTTGGAACTCAATTCTCCTAGGGAGGTGTTTAGTTGCTCCCAATAGTTTTGTGGAGGAAAGTGCATCCCTTGAGGAATCTCAGGGATTTCATGATGAGTAGGGTCTCTTGTGTGCTCCATCCTCTTCTTAGTGATGGGCTTGTCCTCATCAATGGGGATGTCTCCCTCTATGTCAACTCCAACTGAATAACAGAAGTGACAAATGAGATGAGGGAAGGCTAACCTTGCTAAGGTAGAGGACTTGTCCGCCACCTTATAGAGTTCTTGGGCTATAACCTCATGAACTTCTATTTCTTCTCCAATCATGATGCTATGGATCATGATAGCCCGGTCTATGGTAACTTCGGACCGGTTGCTAGTGGGAATGATTGAGCGTTGGATGAACTCCAACCATCCTCTAGCCACGGGTTTGAGGTCATGCCTTCTCAATTGAACCGGCTTTCCTCTTGAATCTCTCTTCCATTGGGCGCCCTCTTCACATATGACTGTGAGGACTTGGTCCAACCTTTGATCAAAGTTGACCCTTCTAGTGTAAGGATGTTCATCTCCTTGCATCATAGGCAAGTTGAATGCCACCCTCACACTTTCCGGACTAAAATCCAAGTATTTCCCCCGAACCATAGTAAGATAATTCTTTGGATTCGGGTTCACACTTTGGTCATGGTTCTTGGTGATCCATGCATTGGCATAGAACTCTTGAACCATCAAGATTTCGACTTGTTGAATGGGGTTGGTAAGAACTTCCCAACCTCTTCTTCGGATCTCATGTCGGATCTCTGGATATTCACCCTTTTTGAGTGAAAAAGGGACCTCGGGGATCACCTTCTTCAAGGCCACAACCTCATAGAAGTGGTCTTGATGCACTCTTGAGATGAATCTTTCTATCTCCCATGACTCGGAGGTGGAAGCTTTTGCCTTCCCTTTCCTCTTTCTAGAGGTTTCTCCGGCCTTGGATGCCATAAATGGTTATGGAAAAACAAAAAGCAATGCTTTTACCACACCAAACTTAAAATGTTTGCTCGTCCTCGAGCAAAAGAAGAAAGAAGAGAGTAGAAGAAGAAGAAATGAGGGGAAAGGGAATGGCTTTAATTTTCGGCCAAGAAGGGGAGAAGTGGTGTGTATGTTGTGTGAAAATGAAGGAGTGAAGGAGGGTTTATATAGGAGGGGGGAAGGGGAGGGTTCGGCCATTTGAGGGTGGGTTTGGGAGGTAAAGTGGTTTGAATTTGAATGGTGAGGTAGGTGGAGTTTTATGAAAGATGGATGTGAGTGGTGAAGAGAAAGATGGGATTTGATAGGTGAAGGGTTTTTGGGAAGAGGTGTTGAGGTGATTGGTGAATGGGTGAAGAAGAGAGAGAAAGTGGTAGGGTAGGTGGGGATCCTGTGGGGTCCACAGATCCTGATGTGTCAAGGAAAAGTCATCCCTGCACCAAATGGCAAACAAAATCATGTTTTTAGCCATTTCTGGCGTTAAACGCCGGGCTGGTGCCCATTTCTGGCGTTTAACGCCAGCTTCTTGCCCCTTTCTGGCGTTTAACGCCAGTCTGGTGCCCCTTTCTGGCGTTAAACGCCCAGAATGGTGCCAGACTGGGCATTAAACGCCCAACAGCTAACCTCACTGGCGTTTAAACGCCAGTGGGTGCGTCCGACAGGGTGTGCTGTTTTTCTTCCTGTTTTTCATTCTGTTTTTGCTTTTTTCATTGATTTTGTGACTTCTCATGATCATCACCCTACAAAAAAGAAAAAATAACAAAATAAAATAGATAAAATATAACATTGGGTTGCCTCCCAACAAGCGCTTCTTTAATGTCAGTAGCTTGACAGAGGACTCTCATGGAGCCTCACAGATACTCAGAGCCATGTTGGAACCTCCCAACACCAAACTTAGAGTTTGAATGTGGGGGTTCAACACCAAACTTAGAGTTTGGTTGTGGCCTCCCAACACCAAACTTAGAGTTTGACTGTGGGGGCTCTGTTTGGCTCTGTTTTGAGAGAAGCTCTTCATGCTTCCTCTCCATGATGACAGAGGGATATCCTTGAGCCTTAAACACCAAAGATTCTTCATTCACTTGAATGATCAACTCTCCTCTATCAACATCAATCACAGCCTTTGCTGTGGCTAGGAAGGGTCTGCCAAGGATGATGGATTCATCCATGCACTTCCCAGTCTCTAGGACTATGAAATCAGTAGGGATGTAATGGTCTTCAACTTTAACCAGAACATCCTCTACAAGTCCATGGGCTTGTTTTCTTGAATTGTCTGCCATTTCTAGTGAGATTTTTGCAGCTTGCATCTCAGAGATCCCTAACTTCTCCATTACAGAGAGAGGCATGAGGTTTACACTTGACCCTAAGTCACACAAGGCCTTCTTGAAGGTCATGGTGCCTATGGTACAAGGTATTGAAAACTTCCCAGGATCCTGTCTCTTTTGAGGCAGTTTCTGCCTAGACAAGTCATCCAGTTCCTTGGTGAGCAAAGGAGGTTCATCCTCCCAAGTCTCATTTCCAAATAACTTGTCATTCAGCTTCATGATTGCTCCAAGGTATTTAGCAACTTGCTCCTCAGTGACATACTCATCCTCTTCAGAGGAAGAATACTCATCAGAGCTCATGAATGGCAGAAGTAAGTCCAATGGAATCTCTATGGTCTCAGTTTGAGCCTCAGATTCCCATGGTTCCTCATTGGGGAACTCATTGGAGGCCAGTGGACGCCCACTGAGGCCTTCCTCAGTGGCGTTCACTGCCTCTTCTTCCTCCCAAAATTCGGCCATGTTGATGGCCTTGCACTCTCCTTTTGGGTTTTCTTCTGTATTGCTTGGAAGAGTATTAGGAGGGAGTTCAGTAATTTTCTTGCTCGGCTGTCCCACTTGTCCTTCCAAGTTTCTAATGGAAGACCTAGTTTCAGTCATGAAACTTTGAGTGGTTTTGATTAGATCAGAGACCATGGTTGCTAAGTCAGAGTTATTCTGCTTAGAACTCTCTGTCTGTTGCTGAGAAGATGATGGAAAAGGCTTGCTATTGCTAAACCTGTTTCTTCCACCATTATTGTTATTGAAACTTTGTTGAGGTCTCTGTTGATCCTTCCATGAAAGATTTGGATGATTCCTCCATGAAGGATTATAGGTGTTACCATAGGGTTCTCCCATGTAATTCACCTCTTCCATTGAAGGATTCTCAGGATCATAAGCTTCTTCCTCAGATGAAGCTTCCTTAGTACTGCTTGGTGCATTTTGCATTCCAGACAGACTTTGAGAAATCATATTGACTTGTTGGGTCAATATTTTATTCTGAGCCAAAATGGCATTCAGAGTGTCAATCTCAAGAACTCCTTTCTTCTGACTAGTCCCATTGTTCACAGGATTTCTTTCAGAAGTGTACATGAATTGGTTATTTGCAACCATTTCAATCAGTTCTTGAGCTTCAGTAGGCGTCTTCTTCAGATGAAGAGATCCTCCAGAAGAGCTATCCAAAGACATCTTGGATAGTTCAGAGAGACCATCATAGAAAATACCTATGATGCTCCATTCAGAAAGCATATCAGAAGGACACTTTCTGATTAATTGTTTGTATCTTTCCCAAGCTTCATAGAGGGATTCTCCTTCCTTCTGTCTGAAGGTTTGGACTTCCACTCTAAGCTTACTCAATTTTTGAGGTGGAAAGAACTTTGCCAAGAAGGCATTGACTAGCTTTTCCCAAGAGTCCAGGCTTTCTTTAGGTTGAGAGTCCAACCATGTTCTAGCTCTGTCTCTTACAGCAAAAGGGAATAGCATAAGTCTGTAGACCTTAGGGTCAACCCCATTAGTCTTGACTGTGTCACAGATGTGTAAGAACTCAGCTAAAAACTGATAAGGATCTTCTAATGGAAGTCCATGGAACTTGCAATTCTGTTGCATTAGAGAAACTAGTTGAGGCTTAAGCTCAAAGTTGTTTGCTCTAATGGCAGGGATAGAGATGCTTCTCCCATAGAAATCGGGAGTAGGTGCAGTGAAGTCACCCAGCACCTTCCTTGCATTGTTGGCATTGTTGTTGTCTTCGGCTGCCATGAGTTCTTCCTCTTTGAAGAATTCGGTCAGGTCCTCTAAAGAGAGTTGTGCTTTGGCTTCTCTTAGCTTTCTCTTCAAGGTCCTTTCAGGTTCAGGATCAGCTTCAACAAGAATGCCTTTGTCTTTGCTCCTGCTTATATGAAAGAGAAGAGAACAAGAAAATATGGAATCCTCTATGTCACAGTATATAGATTCCTTGAAGTGTCAGAGGAAAAGAAGAGTAGAAGACAGAAGTAGAAAATTCGAACTTATCAAAGGAGATGGAGTTCGAATTTTGCATCAAGGGATAATGTTAGTCCATAAATAGAAGGATGTGAGAAGAAGGGAAGTGATTTTCGAAAATTAAGTAAAAAATTTGAAAACATTTTTGAAAAACATTACTTAATTTTCGAAAATGAAAGTGGGAAAGAAATAAAATGATTTTTGAAAAAGATTTTGAAATTAGAAATCAAGAAGATTTGATTGAAAATTATTTTGAAAAAGATGTGGTTAAGAAGATATGATTGGTTTTAAAAACGATGTGATTGAGAAGATATGATTTAAAAAACATTTTAAAAAGATTTGATTTTGAAAATTAAAAACTTGGCTAACAAGAAAAGATATGATTCAAACATTAAACCTTTCTCAACAGAAAAGGCAACATACTTGAAATGTTGAATCAAATCATTAATTGATAGTAAGTATCTTTGAAAAAGGAAAGAAATTGATTTTGAAAATATATGATTGAAAAGATATAATTTGAAAAAGATTTGATTTTGAAAAACTTTGAAAACCTGAAAAAAATTGCATAAAAAAAACAGAATCTTCCCCCTTGTGCCATCCTGGCGTTAAACGCCCAGAATGGTGCACATTCTGGCGTTTAACGCCCAAAACTATACCCTTTTGGGCGTTAAACGCCCAACCAGGTACCCTGGCTGGCGTTTAAACGCCAGTCTGTCCTTCTTCACTGGGCGTTTTGAACGCCCAGCTTTTTCTGTATAATTCCTCTGCCGTATGTTCTGAATCTTCAATTCTCTGTATCATTGACTTGAGAAGACACAAATTAAAATTATTTTTGGATTTTTAATAATAAGAACAAATCAAAATGCAACAAGAATTAAATAACAATGCATGCAAGACACCAAACTTAGCAGTTTGTATACTACTGACACTATGAAAATGCATATGAGACACACAAAACACTCAAGTCAATTGAATTCAAAGATTAGAGCACGAAAATTATCAAGAATTACTTGAAAATCCTTAATACACATGAATGAATGCATGCAATTGACACTAAACTTAAGATGAGACACTAGACTCAAACAAGCAAATTTTTTTGGTTTTTATGATTTTTTTTATTTTTTTTTTGTGTTTTTCGAAAATTAAAAGGAAAAAGAAATCAAAATTCTTAATGAGAATTCCAGGAATCAGTGCAATGCTAGTCTAAGACTCCGGTCCAGGAATTAGACATGGCTTCACAGCCAACCAAGCTTTCAAAGAAAACTTCGGTCCAAAACACTAGACATGGCCAAAGGCCAGCCAAGCCTTAGCAGATCACTGCTCCAAAAGCAAGATTGATAAAAATCAACAAGATTTTGTGATGATAAGTTGAAACCTCGGTCCAATGAGATTAGACATGGCTTCTCAGCCAGCCAGATTTCAACAAATCATCATGAAACTCTAGAATTCATCTTCAAGAATTTCGAGAAAAAAAATACCTAATCTAAGCAACAAGATGAACCGTCAGTTGTCCAAACTAAACAATCCCCGGCAACGGCGCCAAAAACTTGGTGCTGTTGCCGGATCTTGGCACTGATGTTACCGGACCAAAAGCTTGCTCAAAACTTGAACAATCCCCGGCAACGGCGCCAAAAACTTGGTGCACGAAATTGTGAACAATACTTTTTCACAACTCTCATAATCCCCGGTCATGAACCCCAAAAACTTGGTAGCTCAATACCATGGCATTACACAACTTCGCACAACTAACCAGCAAGTGCACTGGGTCGTCCAAGTAATAAACCTTACGCGAGTAAGGCTCGATCCCACGGAGATTGTTAGTATGAAGCAAGCTATGGTCATCTTGTAAATCTTAGTCAGGCAAACTCAAATGGATATGGTGATGAATGAAATAAACATAAAGATAAAGATAGAGGTACTTATGTAATTCATTGGCAGGAACTTCAGATAAGCGCATGAAGATGCCTTCCCTTCCGTCTCTCTGCTTTCCTACTGTCTTCATCCAATCCTTCTTACTCCTTTCCATGGCAAGCTCATGTAGGGTTTCACCGTTGTCAATGGCTACCTCCCATCCTCTCAGTGATTACGTTGCCTATGCTCTGTCACAGCATGGATAATCATCTGTCGGTTCTCGGTCAGGCCGGAATAGAATCCAGCGATTCCTTTGCGTCTGTCACTAACGCCCCGCCTGCTAGGAGTTTGAAGCACGTCACAGTCATTCAATCATTGAATCCTACTCAGAATACCACAGACAAGGTTAGACCTTCCGGATTCTCTTGAATGCCGCCATCAGTTCTAGCCTATACCACGAAGACTCTGACCTCACGGAATGGTTGGCTCGGTTGTCAGGCGAGCACTCGGTTGTCAGGCGATCAACCATGCATCGTGCAATCAGGAATCCAAGAGATATTCACCCAATCGAAGGTGGAACAGAGGTGGTTGTCAGTCACATGTTCATAGGTGAGAATGATGATGAGTGTCACGGATCATCACATTCATCAAGTTGAAGAACAAGTGATATCTTTAGAACAAGAACAAGCGGAATTGAATGGAAGAACAATAGTAATTGCATTAATACTCGAGGTACAGCAGAGCTCCACACCTTAATCTATGGTGTGTAGAAACTCCACCGTTGAAAATACATAAGAACAAGGTCTAGGCATGGCCGTGAGGCCAGCCTCCCAATGATCTAAGAACTAGACGTTCAAAGATGATCTAGAGATCTAAAGTGATCAAAAGATCCCCAGATGAAAATACAATAGTAAAAGGTCCTACTTATAGAAAACTAGTAGCCTAGGGTGTACAGAGATGAGTAAAAGACATAAAAATCCACTTCCGGGCCCACTTGGTGTGTGCTTGGGCTGAGCAATGAAGCATTTTCGTGTAGAGACTCTTCTTGGAGTTAAACGCCAGCTTTAGTGCCAGTTTGGGCGTTTAACTCCCATTTTGGTGCCAGTTTGGGCGTTTAACGCTGGGATTTCTGAGGGTGACTTTGAACGCCAGTTTGGGCCATCAAATCTTGGGCAAAGTATGGACTATCATATATTGCTGGAAAGCCCAGGATGTCTACTTTTTAACGCCGTTGAGAGCGCGCCAATTGGGCTTTTTTAGCTCCAGAAAATCCGCTTCGAGTGCAGGGAGGTCAGAATCCAACAGCATCTGCAGTCCTTTTTTAGTCTCTGAATCAGATTTTTGCTCAGGTCCTTCAATTTCAGCCAGAAAATACCTGAAATCACAGAAAAACACACAAACTCATAGTAAAGTCCAGAAAAGTGAATTTTAACTAAAAACTAATAAAAATATACTAAAAACTAACTAGATCATACCAAAAACATACTAAAAACAATGCCAAAAAGCATATAAATTATCCGCTCATCAGCAATTCAGGTTGAACTGTGCGGCGCAAGCGACGCGGCCGCGTGGGGCACGCGTTCGCATCATTGCGCTTTAATTCAGTTGACGCAGTCACGTCGGTCATGCAGTCGCGTGACCCTTGTTATGCTTTTGGCGCGAGTGCAGCCTCGCGCCTGCACAACTCTCTGTTCGAATTTATATATTTGCCAAATTTGGGGTGACGCGATCGCGTAAGGCATGCGATCGCGTGAGTGGGCTTCAAAAAGGAATGACACGGACGCGTCGGCGATGCGGTCGCATGATAGGGATTGTGCGTCCAGCACCAATCCAGCACCACTCTCGCACAATAATTCGTTGTGCACCCTTTTTTACGTCGAAAATCAGGGCACGGGACCGCGTGGGGCACGCGGTCGCGTGGGAGGCCATTAATCCCATGTGACGCGGATGCGTCAGCGACGCAGTCGCGTGGGACGATTTGTGCAACTGGCACACCTCCAGCCACGCACCAGCGTGACTCTCTGTTTGTTTTGATTTTCTCCCATCTCCTTGCGACTCGGACGCGTCGCTGATGCGGTCGCGTCGCATGGCATTTTTTTTGAAAAAGTATGCAAATGCAGATGCACGAAATATGCTGATAAAGAGAAGAGTTATTAAGTAGAAAAACTTAAAATGAAGAAAAGAATGATCATACCATGGTGGGTTGTCTCCCACCTAGCACTTTGCTTTAACGTCCGTAAGTTGGACGCTCCACTAGCTCAATCTTCTGCCATGTGGGGATCTTCCAAGAGGAAGATCTCAAGCTCTTTGTTTTTCAGCATCTTCTCGCCATGGTACAGCTTCAGACATTGTCCATTAACTTTGATAAGTTCAGAGCTTGAAGGATGGCTTAGGTGATAAACTCCGTATGGTTCGGCCTTCTCTACTCTGTATGGACCTTCCCATCTTGATCTCAACTTGTCTGGCATGAGCCTCAGTCGAGATTTGTAAAGGAGGACTAAATCTCCAGGCTGGAACTCTTTTCTCTTGATGTGCTGATCATGTACAGCCTTCATCTTCTCCTTGTATATTCTTGAGTTCTCATAAGCTTCTGAGCGAAGGCTCTCCAGTTCTTGCAGTTGTAACTTCCTTTCTGGTCCGGCTTTCTCAATTCCCATGTTGCACTCCTTGACTGCCCAAAAGGCTCTGTGCTCGACTTCAACTGGGAGATGACAAGCTTTTCCATAAACTAAGTGGAAAGGACTCATCCCAATGGGTGTTTTATATGCTGTCCTATATGCCTATAGTGCATCTTGTAGCCTGGTGCTCTAGTCTTTTCTATGATGTTTGACTATCTTCTGCAATATACGCTTTATCTCTCTGTTTGACACATCGGCTTGCTCATTGGTCTGAGGATGGTATGCTGTTGCAACCTTATGAATTATCCCATACTTCTTCATTAATCCTGTTAGTCTCCTGTTACAAAAATGGGTGCCTTGATCGCTCACGATTGCTCGTGGTGATCCAAAGTGGCAAATAATATGGTTTCTCACAAAGAAAACAACGGTGTTAGCATCATCAGTGCGGGTAGGAATTGCTTCCACCCATTTGGAAACGTAATCCACAGCTAACAATATATAAAAATAGCCATTAGAATTTGGAAATGGACCCATGAAGTCAATGCCCCAAACATAAAAAATTTCACAGAAAAGCATAATTTGTTGAGGCATCTCATTCCTCCTGGATATATTACCAAATTTTTGGCATGGGAGACAAGATTTACAAAACTCAACAGCGTCTCTAAAAAGAGCAGGCCACCAGAATCCTCAGTCTAAGATCTTTCTAGCTGTTATTTGAGGGCCAAAATGTCCTCCACTCTCAGATGAGTGACGAGCCTCTAAAATGGACTGGAATTCTGATTGAGGCACACAACGTCTAATTACCTGATCAGCGCCACATCTCCATAAATATGGGTCATCCCATATATAATATTTAGACTCGCTTTTCAGCTTGTCCCTTTGATGCTTAGAAAAGTGTGGAGGAAATGTGCGGCTAACTAGATAATTAGCTACAGGTGCGTACCAAGGGACTACCTCAGATACTGCTTGCAGGTTATCAAATGGAAAATTATCATCTATAGGAGTAGAATCATCTTTAATGTGCTCAAGGTGACTCAAGTGGTCTACCACTAGATTCTAGTTACCACTCCTATCCATTATTTCTAAATTAAATTCTTGTAATAGCAGTATCCAACGTATGAGCCTTGGTTTGGACTCCTTTTTAGCTAATAGATACTTTAAAGCTGCATGGTCCGAATACACTACTACTCTAGTACCAAGTAAATAAGCTCGGAATTTATCCAGAGCAAAAACAATAGCAAGAAGCTCTTTTTCAGTAGTAGTATAAGTGGAATGGGCAGTGTCTAAAGTCTTAGACGCATAAGCAATAACAAAAGGATCCTTACCTTCATGCTGAGCCAGCGCTGCTCCTACTGCATGGTTGGAAGCATCGCACATGATTTTAAACGGCTGGCTCCAGTCTGGTCCTCTCACAATTGGAGCTTGAGTCAGGGCGGTTTTCAGCTTATCAAACACTTGTTTGCAATCATCACTAAACTCGAACTCAATATCTTTCTGCAGTAATCTGGATAGGGGAAGTGCTACCTTACTAAAGTCCTTAATAAATCTCCTGTAAAAACCTGCATGGCCAAGGAACGAACGGACTTCCCTCACAGAAGAGGGGTAAGGCAAACTAGAAATAACATCCACCTTTGCTGGATCTACAGAAATGTCAGTATTAGATACAACATGTCCCAGTACGATTCCTTGTTTAACCATAAAATGACATTTTTCAAAATTTAATACAAGGTTCGTGTTGACACATCTATCAATACTCTAGATAAACTATCCAAGAAAAGGTTAAAAGAATCGCCATAAACGCTAAAATCATCCATAAAAACCTCCATACAGTCCTCAATAAGATCAAAGAAAAGACTCATCATGCACCTCTGGAAAGTAGCTGGTGCATTGCACAGGCCAAAGGGCATTCTCTTATAAGCATAAGTCCCAAAAGGACATGTAAAGGTAGTCTTTTCCTGATCCTCAGGAGCTATATGAATCTGGAAATAGCCTATGTAACCATCTAAAAAGCAATAATGTGATTTACCTGACAGGCGATCTAGTATTTGATCAATGAATGGAAGAGGGTAGTGATCCTTATGAGTAGCTTGGTTGAGACGCCTGTAATCAATGCAGACCCTCCAGACGTTCTGTACTCTGGTTGCTATGAGCTCTCCATGCTCATTCTTCACTGTAGTGACTCTAGACTTCTTGGGCACCACTTGCACTGGGCTCACCCATTCACTGTCTGAGATGGGGTAGATAATACCTGCCTCTAATAGTCTGGTCACTTCCTTCTTGACAACCTCTAAAATAGTGGGGTTCAGTCTTCTTTGGGGTTGACGAACAGGTCTTGTTCTTTCTTCTAAAAATATCATGTGCTCACAAACTTGAGGGTTAATGCCTACTATGTCTGCTAAACTCCACCCAATTGCTTTCTTGTGCTTCCTCAGCACACTAAGTAACTGCTCTTCCTGCTGAGAAGTGAGGTCCTGTGCAATGATAACTGGAAACTTCTGCTTGTCCTCAAGGTAGGAATATTTGAGGTGTGGAGGGAGATGTTTCAATTCTAACTTATGGTCATGGTCTGGCTCTGGATTATCTGGAACATGTGTCAGTGGTAGAGTGCCTGCATTGTCCTCGGAATTTCCCACACTTGGACCTTGTCCTATGTACTTATCTTCAAACTCTTCCTGGTGAACTTCAGCTACGGTTTCATCTATGATGTCACACTGGAAGATAGAATGATCTTCTGGAGGGTTGTTTATGACTCCATTCAGATTGAAGATTACCGTTCGGCCATCTATTTCGAAAGAGTATGTTCCTGAAAAAGCATCCAATTTGAATTTTGATGTCTTCAGGAATGGTCTCCCAAATAGGATTGATGATGGCTTATCTGAGTCATTATGGGGCATCTCCAAGATATAAAAATCAGTGGAGAATGTGAGCCCTTTAATGTTCACTAAAACATCTTCAGCAACTCCAGCCACTGTAATAATGCTTTTATCTGCTAACACAAAACGAGCTGCCGACCTTTTTAAGGGAGGGAGCCTCAAAACATCATATACAGATAAAGGCATTATACTAACACATGCTCCTAAATCACCCATGCAATCATAAATTACTACACCACCAATAGTGCAACTAACTATACAAGGACCTGGGTCACTACACTTTTCAGGTAAATTTCCCATTAAAGCAGATATAGAACTTCCTAAAGGAATAGTTTCTAATTCATTAATTTTGTCTTTATGTATGCACAAATCTTTTAAAAACTTTGCATATTTAGGTACCTGTTGATGACATCAAAAAGGGGAACAGTTACCTAAACCTTTCTGAATATTTCTACCATTTTGGGATCAGGTTCCAACTGCTTCCTGGGCTTCCTTGCAAGTTGTGGAAATGGAATGGGAGTAGTGTTTTCTATAGTGTGTGTGCCTTTTGGTGCTTTCTCCTGTGGTTGAGCTTCTTCTTCTTCAGCTATGTCCTGTATGTCCTCTTACTCTTCAACATCTTCTATTTCTACTACCTCTTCAGCTGAGGCATGTTCTGGTGGGCTTGGCTCCTCCTGATTCCTCTCCTGCAGTGTGGTTCCAGACCTTAGAGTGATGGCATTAATGCCACCCTTTGGGTTGGGTAATGGTTGAGAGGGGAGTCCGCCAGAGCTTGAGGACTGGTTGTTGGAGTTGTTCATTGATCCAATCTGTGAGACAAGGGTTTGTAAAGTAGAAGTCAAAACATTCATAGTTGCATTAAAATTATTCTCCATAGCCAGTTGTCTCCGATCAATGGCTTGTAGTAATTCATCATTAGGAGATGAAGAGGGGTAAGTAATCTGAGAGGTTTGCTGAGGATTTTGAGGCTGTCTGAGATGAGGTGCTCTGTAGGCCTGATTCTGATTTTACTGTCTGAAGTTGTTATTGTTATTCTACCTCTGATTTCCATTGTTATCTCTGCCTCATCTGTTAGAATTGTCCCTCCAACCCTGGTTAGAATTGTCTCTCCAGCCTTGGTTAGAGTTATCCTACCATCCTTGGTTATAGGTGCCACCTTGATTGTACCCTTGATTGGGGCGGTCATGAAAGTTGTGAGTGGCTGCTACAGTATTGTCTTCTGGTTGGAGTTACGGACACGCATCGATATAGTGACTGTAATCTGCATAGATTCCACATATTTTTTGTGGAACCAACTGCTGGCTGTACAGTGGTGGAGAAGGCTGAACTTGCTGAGGTTGTTGTTGATTCAGTTGCATCTGCTTCAGCAAGTTAGTCATTTCACATAAGCTCTGAGCTATAGCAGCAGTCTCTTTACTAGTGGATACCTCTGCAATAGCACTTGACCGACTTTGTCTCTGCCTATGATTCCTAGTGAAGTCAGCTAAGTCGCTGATCAATTGCCATGCTTCTTCCGTAGTCTTGTACTTTTTCATAGAACCATTGCTAGCACCTTCCAATGTGGTCCTATCTTGAGATTTTAAACCCTGTGTAAAGTAACCGAGCAACACTATCTTGTCAATCATATGATGGAGGCATGCGTCTCGAAGATTATTAAAGTGTTCCAAGTATTCATATAGGGTCTCAGATTCATCTTGAACGATCATAGACATGTCCTTCCTCAGCTTATCGGCAACTTCAGCTGGAAAGAATTTATCCAGAAACTCTCTCCTAAGTGTATCCCAGTTGGAAACAGTTGCTCCGGGTTGAGTGTAGTACCACTCTCTTGCCTTTTCCTCCAGAGAAAACGGTAAGGCTTTCAACAAAATGGAGATTTCATCAGTACCATTACGCTTAACAGTAGAACAAGCAGTCTGGAAATCCCTAAGATGCTTGATAGGCTCTTGAGCAGGTAAGCCATGAAACTTCGGCATCAAGTTGAGTAGTGAAGACTTTATTTCAAAATCTACAGCTACTGCTGGGTGGTGTGCCTGAAATGGTTGGAGCGTAAAATTAGGGGCTCCTTCCTCCTGGATAGTGACTCTTCTGGGCGCTGCTATGTCACCTGCACGTAAATGAACTGGATCAGTAGAGAGGGAGCTTGTTTCTTCCTTAGATGACGGTTCAGGTTCGTCCTCAAAGAGGAGTCGCCGACGCCTAGCTTGCCTTATACGTGAAAGAGTTCTTTCAATTTCAAGGTCAAATACTGGCAAGCTTGGATCAGTAAGTGAACGCGTCATTTAACGAAAGAAACGTACAGCTCATAGTGACAAAAATAAAATAAAATGCAAATAAATAAATTCTAGTTAATAACTCTAGCACTCTATTGCAACTCCCCGGCAACGGCGCCAAAAATTGATGCGAGCAGAAATTGGTGAATTAAAAATTATTAAAATATATACGTTGCAAGTATAGTTCTTAAATCACCAGAAATCCACTTATCAATTTAGAAAGGTGTCACAGAAATTTAAAATTAAAATACTGGGAGTATGAATCCCAGGTCGTCTCCCAATGAGTTGCAGAAAAGTGTGCTATTTTATTAATCAGATGTTTTTAAAAAGGTTTGAGTTGAATAAACAGGAAATAAAATTGGAGAATTTGAATAATGTAAATAAAACCCTTGACTGGGAGTTGATTAGTTGGAAGCCCCATTATTGTTGAATTACTCTCTAGATTAATTGATAATTAAAGGTTATCCTGTTTAGTTATCTCTTACTAGGTAAGGAAAAGTCAAACAAGTTGGAATGCTACGTCTGTTCACAAGTTGCAACCCACTTAATTAAAAGGGATTGGTATTAGTGACTAGAGGGCAATCCAACAATAAACCCAATTACAATTTTTCTTTTAAGCCTTCCAACTCAAGGGTTTCTTTCAATCAACTCCCCATTAAGTTAGGGAACTATTTGCTCATTGTGAATGTAAAATTCATAACATATGAAAGGGAATTGAAGAAAGACATTGTAAATAAAAATCAAAATAATCAATTAAAAATAAAAGCAATCCTTGTATAAAATAATCCTAAAAATATTCCAATGGTAAAATTAAACAAAGCAAAGGACATGGAAGAGTAAAGCCAAGTAAAGAAAACAAACTAGAATGACGAAGTCTTGATGAGGTAATAACTCTTCTCAGTATCCCAATGCAAAAAGTGGTAGAAAAATAAAATCCTAAGAACTATGAATGTGTAGAGAGAAAAACCTAGAGGAGGAGTAAAAACTAGATCTAAAACTAAAACTGTGTAGAATGAATTGTTGTTCTGGTTTCTGCATGTTCTCTGGCTCTAGTCTGCTGTTTTGGGCTAAAAACTGGGTCAAAATAGGATCTAAATTGGCCCCCAGTGAATTCTGCAGATTATGCAGATCGCGCACGTCACATGATCGCGTCATCCATGCGGACGCGTCATTCACGTTTTTCCTTGCCACGCGTTCGCGTCGTCTACGCTTCCGCGTCACTTGTGCTTTTCTAATCCGCGCGGTCGCGTGAGCCATGCGGCCGCGTCACTGCGATTTCTCCTCTTTCGCACGAACGCGTAAGCCATGCGGCCGCGTCACTTCTCGCTGGTTATCTCCTTACTTTCTCATGTTCCTTCCATTTTTTCTAGCTTCCTTTCCAATCTCCAACTCATTCATGCCCTATAAAGCTTGAAACACTTAACACATAGATTACGGCATCGAATGGAATAAAGGAGAATTAAAATGCAGAATTAAAACTCTCTAGGAAGCAGTTTTCAATCATGTAATAATTTCAGGAAGGAAATATAAATGCATGCTAAATTAATGAATAAGTGGGTAAGGATCATGATAAAACCACACAATTAAACACAATATAAACCATAAAATAGTAGTTTATCAGTTTTCTAGCTTTTAACTATGTTCCAAATACAACTTCCAAACAAATTTAACATTTAAATTTTGATTTAAATTAGTGAAATATTATAAAATAAAGTCTTGAAAAGAAATTTATTACTTCAATCAAGTGGTGGTAAAATATGCACAAAATCTAACTATAATGCAATCAAACATGCAAATGCAAGAACTAACTACAAAGAAGTTTAAACATTGGTGTTGAGTCAGAAAATAACTAACCCATGGAGATCGGTGCCCCACACTTAAAGATTGCACCGTCCTCGGTGCATACTAAGATGTGCAAGTGGATGGGGGGTTGTCCCAACTGATGCTTTTCTCTAAAGTTTGTGCAGATGGACTTGTTTGTCTCCCCATATAGAAGTTCTTCCTTTTCCCTTCCTCTCGGTGGCCATCCTAAAAGAAAAGGAAAAAGAAGAAAAGTAACCCAGAAATAAAGATAAGAAAATAAATAAAATATGGGTTGGTTAATGCCAAATAATAAAGGTCTCAATTACATGGTAGCTACAACATGCAAGTGAGAAAATAATAAAAGCACATGGCATATCAATAGTGCAAAAAGTTGTAACAATGGGAAAGAGAGTGTGGGTAATGCAAGATAGAGTAAGTGCATATCAATGCAAAAAGGGATATCAGTATTATAAAAAGTAGCATTGACATATGAATAATACCCAATCAGAATAAAACAAGTCATGAAGCACCAGATTAATTCAAGAAAAGATGCAATAGTTGAAAAAGAGAATTTTAACACCAATTGAAAAGAAAAAGAAAGTAAGAAAGGAGGAAGAAAGAAATAAGAAGGGAAAGAAGAATTAGGATTTGGGGAAGAAAAGATAAGATATTTGGCTGATTTGGATAAGCTGTGCGGCGCAGACAACGCGGACGTGCGGGGCATGTGGTCGCGTGGATAGTGCTTCGAGGAAGTGACGCGAACGCGTGTGTGATGAGCGGATAAATTGTATACTTTTTGGCATTGTTTTTAGTATGTTTTTGTTATGATCTAGTTAGTTTTTAGTATATTTTTATTAGTTTTTAGTTAAAATTCACTTCTCTGGACTTTACTATGAGTTTGTGTGTTTTTCTGTGATTTCAGGTATTTTCTGGCTGAAATTGAGGGACCTGAGCAAAAATCTGATTCAGAGACCAAAAAGGACTGCAGATGCTGTTGGATTCTGACCTCCCTGCACTCGAAGTGGATTTTCTGGAGCTACAGAAGCCCAATTGGCGCGCTCTCAACGGCGTTGGAAAGTAGACATCCTGGGTTTTCCAGCAATATATGATAGTCCATACTTTGCCCAAGATTTGATGGCCCAAACCGGCGTTCAAAGTCACCTCAAGAAATCCCAGCGTTAAACGCTGGAACTGGCACCCAAATGGGAGTTAAACGCCCAAACTGGCACTAAAGCTGGCGTTTAACTCCAAGAGGAGTCTCTGCACGAAATTTGCTTCATTGCTCAGCCCAAGCACACACCAAGTGGGCCCGGAAGTGGATTTTTATGTCATTTACTCATTTCTGTACACCTTAGGTTACTAGTTCTTATAAGTAGGACCTTTTACTATTGTATTAGAGGACTTTGGTAGCTATCTTCGTTTTGTATGCTATCTTAGATCATTGGGAGGCTGGCCATTCGGCCATGCCTAGACCTCATGCTTATGTATTTTCAACGGTGGAGTTTCTACACACCATAGATTAAGGTGTGGAGCTCTGCTGTACCTCGAGTATTAATGCAATTACTATTGTTCTTCCATTCAATTCCGCTTGTTCTTTGTCCAAGATATCATTTGTTCTTCAACTTGATGAAGGTGATGATTGTCACGAATCATCACCATTCTCACCCATGAACAAAGTGACTGACAACCACTCTTGTTCTACAAGCAACTAAGGCCATAGTGAATATCTCTTGGATTCCTGATTGCACGATGCATGGTTGATCGCCTGACAACCGAGTGCTCGCCTGACAAACGAGCCAACCATTCCGTGAGATCAGAGTCTTCGTGGTATAGGCGAGAACTGATGGCAGCATTCAAGAGAATCCGGAAGGTCTAACCTTGTCTGTGGTATTCTGAGTAGGATTCAATGACTGAATGACTGTGACGTGCTTCAAACTCCTGAGGGCGGGGCGTTAGTGACAGACGCAAAAGAATCACTGGATTCTATTCCGGCCTGATTGAGAACCGACAGATGAATTCCGCTATGCTGTGACAGAGCATATGCAATCGCTTTCACTGAGAGGATGGGAGGTAGCCACTGACAACGGTGAAACCCTTGCTTAAGCTTGCCATGGAAAGGAGTAAGAAGGATTGGATGAAGACAGTAGGAAAGCAGAGAGACGGAAGGGAAGGCATCTTCATGCGCTTATCTGAAGTTCCTACCAATGAATTACATAAGTATCTCTATCTTTACCTTTGTGTTATTTTCGTTCATCACCATTACTACTTGAGTTTGCCTGACTAAGATTTACAAGATGACCATAGCTTGCTTCAATACTAACAATCTCCGTGGGATCGACCCTTACTCGCGTAAGGTTTATTACTTGGACGACCCAGTGCACTTGCTTGTTAGTTGTGCGACGTTGTGTAATGCCATGGTATTGAGCTACCACGTTGTTGGAGCCATTACTGGGGATTATGAGAGTTGTGAAAAAGTATTGTTCACAATTTCGCGCACCAAGTTTTTGGCGCCGTTGCCGGGGATTGTTCAAGTTTTGAGCAAGCCTTTTGTCCGGTAACATTGATGCCAAAATCCGGCAACAGCACCAAGTTTTTGGCGCCGTTGCCGGGGATTGTTCAAGTTTTGAGCAAGCCTTTTGTCCGGTAACATTGATGCCAAAATCCGGCAACAGCACCAAGTTTTTGGCGCCGTTGCCGGGGATTGTTCAAGTTTTGAGCAAGCTTTTGGTAACATCAGTGCCAAGATCCGGCAACAACATCAAGTTTTTGGTGTTATTGCCAGGGATTGTTCAAGTTTGGACAACTGACGGTTCATCTTGTTGCTTAGATTAGGTATTTATTTTTTTTCGAAATTCTTGAAGATGAATTCTAGAGTTTCATGATGATTTGTTGAAATCTGGCTGGCTGAGAAGCCATGTCTAATTTCATTGGACCGAGGTTTCAACTTATCATCACAAGAGCTTGTTGATTTCTTATCAATCTTGCTTTTGGAGCAGTGATCTGCTAAGGCTTGGCTGGCCTCTGGCCATGTCTAGTGTTTTGGACCGAAGCTTTCTCTGAAAGCTTGGCTGGCTGTGAAGCCATGTCTAATTCCTGGACCGGAGTCTTAGACTAGCATTGCACTGATTCCTGGAATTCTCATTAAGAATTTTGATACCTTTTTTTCACTTCATTTTCGAAAAACACAAAAAAATTTTACAAAATCATAAAATCCAAAAATATTTCTTGTTTGAGTCTAGTGTCTCATCATAAGTTTGGTGTCAATTACATGCATGTGTCTTAGTGATCTTCAAGATGTTCTTGATGATTTACTTGCTCTGATCTTTGAATTCTATTGACTTGAGTGTTTTGTGTGTCTCATATGCATTTCCATTTTGTTAGTGTCAGTAGTATACAAACTGCTAAGTTTGGTGTCTTGCATGCATTGTTATTTCATTCTTGTTGCATTTTGGTTTGTCCTTATTATTAAAAATCCAAAAATATTTTTAATTTGTGTCTTTTCAAGTCAATAATACAGAGAATTGAAGATTCAGAACATACAGCAGAGGAACTGCACAGAAAAAGCTGGGCGTTCAAAACGCCCAGTGAAGAAGGACAGACTGGTGTTTAAACGCCAGCCAGGGCACCTGGTTGGGCGTTTAATGCCCAAAAGGGTAGCATTTTGGGCGTTAAACGCCAGAATGGATACCATTCTGGGCGTTTAACGCCATGATGGCTAGAAGGGAAGATTTTGTTTTCAAATCAAATTTTTTTTAAGTTTTCAAAATCTTTTCCAAATCAAATCTTTTTCAAATCAATTTTTCAATCAAATATCTTTCAAAATCAATTTCTTTCCATTTTTAAAGATACTTACTATCAATTAATGATTTGATTCAACATTTCAAGTATGTTACCTTTTCTGATGAGAAAGGTTTAATGTTTGAATCATATCTTTTCTTGTTAGTCAAGTTTTTAATTTTCAAACCAAATCTTTTTTTTAAAATGTTTTCAAATCATATCTTCTCAATCATATTTTTTTTTTAAAATCAATCATATCTTCTTAACCACATCTTTTTCAAAATAGTTTTCAATCAAATCCTTTTGATTTCTAATTTCAAAATCTTTTTCAAAAATCACTTAATTTCTTTTCCATTTTCATTTTCGAAAATTAAGTAGTGTTTTTCAAAAATGTTTTCAAAATCTTTCACTTAATTTTCGAAAATTACTTCCCTCCTTCTCACATCCTTCTATTTATGGACTAACACTATCCCTTAATGCAAAATTCGAACTCCATCTCCTTTGTTAAGTTCGAATTTTCCACTTCTGTCTTCTACTCTTCTTTTCCTCTGACACCTAAAGGAATCTCTATACCGTGACATAGAGGATTCCAAATTTTCTTGTTCCCTCTTCTTTCTTATGAGCAGGAGCAAAGACAAAGGCATTCTTGTTGAGGCTGATCCTGAACCTGAAAGGACCTTGAAGAGAAAGCTAAGAGAAGCCAAAGCACAACTCTCTTTAGAGCACCTGAACGAATTCTTCACGGAAGAAGAACAAATGGCAGCCGAAAACAACAACAATGCCAACAATGCAAGGAAGGTGCTGGGTGACTTCACTGCACCTACTCCCGATTTCTATGGGAGAAGCATCTCTATCCCTGCCATTGGAGCAAACAACTTTGAGCTTAAGCCTCAATTAGTTTCTCTAATGCAACAGAATTGCAAGTTCCATGGACTTCCATTGGAAGATCCCTATCAGTTTTTAGCTGAGTTCTTGCAAATCTGTGACACTGTCAAGACTAATGGGGTTGACCCTGAGGTCTACAGACTTATGCTATTCCCTTTTACTGTAAGAGACAGAGCTAGAACATGGTTGGACTCTCAACCTAAAGAAAGCCTGGACTCTTGGGAAAAGCTAGTCAATGCCTTCTTGGCAAAGTTCTTTCCACCTCAAAAATTGAGTAAGCTTAGAGTGGAAGTCCAAACCTTCAGACAGAAGGAAGGAGAATCCCTCTATGAAGCTTGGGAAAGATACAAACAATTAATCAGAAAGTGTCCCACTGACATGCTTTCTGAATGGAGCATCATAGGTATTTTCTATGATGGTCTCTCTGAACTGTCCAAAATGTCCTTGGATAGCTCTTCTGGAGGATCTCTTCATCTGAAGAAGACGCCTACTGAAGCTCAAGAACTAATTGAAATGGTTGCAAATAACCAATTCATGTACACTTCTGAAAGAAATCCTGTGAACAATGGGACTAGTCAGAAGAAAGGAGTTCTTGAGATTGATACTCTGAATGCCATATTGGCTCAGAACAAAATATTGACTCAACAAGTCAATATGATTTCTCAAAGTCTGTCTGGAATGCAAAATGCACCAAGCAGTACTAAGGAAGCTTCATCTGAGGAAGAAGCTTATGATCCTGAGAACCCTTCAATAGAAGAGGTGAATTACATGGGAGAACCCTATGGAAACACCTATAATCCTTCATGGAGGAATCATCCAAATCTTTCATGGAAGGATCAACAGAGACCTCAACAAGGTTTCAATAACAATAATGGTGGAAGAAACAGGTTTAATAGCAAGCCTTTTCCATCATCTTCTCAGCAACAGACAGAGAGCTCTAAGCAGAATACCTCTGACTTAGCTACTATGGTCTCTGATCTGATCAAAACCACTCAAAGTTTCATGACTGAAACAAGGTCCTCCATCAGAAATTTGGAAGGACAAGTGGGTCAGCTGAGCAAGAAAATTACTGAACTCCCTCCAAGTACTCTCCCAAGCAATACAGAAGAAAATCCAAAAGGAGAGTGCAAGGCCATCAACATGGCCGAATTATGGGAGGAAGAAGAGGCAGTGAACGCCACTGAGGAAGGCCTCACTGGGCGTCCGCTAGCCTCCAATGAGTTCCCCAATGAGGAACCAAGGGAATCTGAGGCTCAAATTGAGACCATAGAGATTCCATTGGACTTACGTCTGCCATTCATGAGCTCTGATGAGTATTCTTCCTCTGAAGAGGATGAGTATGTCACTGAGGAGCAAGTTGCCAAATACCTTGGAGCAATCATGAAGCTAAATGACAAGTTATTTGGAAATGAGACTTGGGAGGATGAACCCCCTTTGCTCACCAAAGAACTGGATGACTTGTCTAGGCAGAAACTGCCTCAAAAGAGGCAGGACCCTGGGAAGTTTTCATTACCTTGTACCATAGGCACCATGACCTTCAAGAAGGCCTTGTGTGACTTAGGGTCAAGTGTAAACCTCATGCCCCTCTCTGTAATGGAGAAGCTAGGGATCTTTGGGGTACAAGCTGCAAGAATCTCACTAGAGATGGCAGACAACTCAAGAAAACAAGCTCATGGACTTGTAGAGGATGTTCTGGTTAAAGTTGAAGACCATTACATCCCTACTGATTTCATAGTCCTAGAGACTGGGAAGAGCATGGATGAATCCATTATCCTTGGCAGACCCTTCCTAGCCACAGCAAAGGCTGTGATTGATGTTGATAGAGGAGAGTTGATCATTCAAGTGAATGAAGAATCCTTGGTGTTTAAGGCCCAAGGATATCCCTCTGTCATCATGGAGAGGAAGCATGAAGAGCTTCTCTCAAAACAGAGCCAAATAGAGCCCCCACAGTCAAACTCTAAGTTTGGTGTTGGGAGGCCACAACCAAACTCTAAGTTTGGTGTTGAACCCCCACATTCAAACACTAAGTTTGGTGTTGGGAGGTTCCAACACGGTTCTGAGCATTTCTGAGGCTCCATGAGAGTCCTCTGTCAAGCTAGTGACAATAAAGAAGCGCTTGTTGGGAGGCAACCCAATGTTTTATATTTAATTATTTTCTTTTGTTATTTTATCTTTTTTGTAGGTTGATGATCATGAGAAGTCACAAAATTAATTGAAAAAGCAAAAACAGAATGAAAAACAGGAAGAAAAACAGCACACCCTGGAGGAAGATGCTGCTGGCGTTTAAACGCCAGTAAGCCTAGCAGTTGGGCGTTTAACGCCCAGTCTGGCACCATTCTGGGCGCTTAACGCCAGAAAGGGGCACCAGACTGGCGTTAAACGCCAGGAAAGGGCAAGAACCTGGCGTTAAACGCCAGGAATGGGCACCAGCCCGGCGTTTAACGCCAGAATTGGCTCAAAACGTGAATTTTGATGCCATTTGGTGCAGGGATGACTTTTCCTTGACACCACAGGATCTGTGGACCCCACAGGACCCCACCACCACTCTCTCTCTTCTTCCCCCATTCACCAATCACCTCAACACCTCTTCCCCAAAAACCCTTCACCTATCAAATCCCATCTTTCTCTTCACCACTCACATCCATCCTTCATAAATCCCCACCAACCTCACCCTTCAAATTCAAACCACTTTCCCTCCCAAACCCACCCATAATGGCCGAACCATTACCCCCCCCCCCTCTCTCCTATATATACCCTTCTTCAACCCTTCATTTTCACACAACCTAAACACCACTTCTCCCCCTCTTTGGCCGAACACACCACCATCTCCCTCTTCCTCATTTCTTCTTCTTCTTCTACTCTCTTCTCTCTTCTTTTGCTCGAGGACGAGCAAATATTTTAAGTTTGGTGTGGTAAAAGCATTGCTTTTTGTTTTTCCATAACCATTTATGGCATCCAAGGCCAGAGAAACCTCTAGAAAGAGGAAAGGGAAGGCAAAAGCTTCCACCTCCGAGTCATGGGAGATGGATAGGTTCATCTCAAGGGTGCATCAAGACCACTTCTATGAAGTTGTGGCCTTGAAGAAGGTGATCCCCGAGGTCCCCTTTTCACTCAAAAAGGGTGAATATCCGGAGATCCGACATGAGATCCGAAGAAGAGGTTGGGAAGTTCTTACCAACCCCATTCAACAAGTCGGAATCTTGATGGTTCAAGAGTTCTATGCCAATGCATGGATCACCAAGAACCATGACCAAAGTGTGAACCCGAATCCAAAGAATTATCTTACTATGGTTCGGGGGAAATACTTGGATTTTAGTCCGGAGAGTGTGAGGGTGGCGTTCAACTTGCCTATGATGCAAGGAGATGAACATCCTTACACAAGAAGGGTCAACTTTGATCAAAGGTTGGACCAAGTCCTCACAGTCATATGTGAAGAGGGCGCACAATGGAAGCAAGATTCAAGGGGAAAGCCGGTCCAATTGAGAAGGCATGACCTCAAGCCCGTGGCTAGAGGATGGTTAGAGTTCATACAACGCTCAATCATTCCCACTAGCAACCGGTCCGAAGTTACCATAGACCGGGCTATCATGATCCATAGCATCATGATTGGAGAAGAAATAGAGGTTCATGAGGTTATAGCCCAAGAACTCTATAAGGTGGCGGACAAGTCCTCTACCTTGGCAAGGTTAGCCTTTCCTCATCTCATTTGTCACCTCTGTTATTCAGTGGGAGTTGACATAGAGGGAGACACCCCCATTGAGGAGGACAAGCCCATCACTAAGAAGAGGATGGAGCACACAAGAGATCCCACTCATCATGAGATCCCTGAGATTCCTCAAGGGATGCACTTTCCTCCACAAAACTATTGGGAGCAACTAAACACCTCCCTAGGAGAATTGAGTTCCAACATGGGACAACTAAGGGTGGAGCATCAAGAACACTCCATCATCCTTCATGAGATTAGAGAAGATCAAAGAATCATGAGGGAGGAGCAACAAAGACAAGGAAGAGACATTGAGGAGCTCAAGCACTCCATAGGATCTTCAAGAGCAAGGAAGAGCTGCCATCACTAAGGTGGACCCGTTCCTTGATTTCCTTGTTCTTTATTCTTCTGTTTTTCGAATTTTATGCTTATGTTTATCCATGTTTGTGTCTTGTGATCATTAGTGTCTTAGTGTCTATGCCTTAAAGTTATGAATGTCCTATGAATCCATCACCTTTCTTGAATAAAAATGTGTTTAATTGAAAAAGGAAGAATTGCATGAATTTTGAATTTTATAACAGTTTAATTATTTTGATGTGGTGGCAATATTTTTGTTCTCTGAATGTATGCTTAAACAGTGCATATGTATCTTGAATTTGTGGATCATGAATGTTGGCTCTTGAAAGAATGATGAAAAAGGAGACATGTTACTGAGGATCTGAAAAATCATTAAAATGATTCTTGAAGCAAGAAAAAGCTATTCAAAAAAAAAAGAGAAAAATCGAAAAAAAAAACGAAAAAAATATATATATAGAGAAATAAAGAGTTGTGATCCAAGGCAAATAAGAGTGTGCTTAAGAACCCTGGACACCTCTAATTGGGGACTTTAGCAAAGCTGAGTCACAATCTGAAAAGGTTCACCCAATTATGTGTCTGTGGCATGTATGTATCCGGTGGTAATACTGGAAGACAGAGTGCTTTGGGCCACAGCCAAGACTCAATAAATAGCTATGTTCAAGAATCATCATACTTTACTAAGAGAACCATTAACACTATCTGGACTCTGAGTTCCTAAAGAAGCCAATCATTCTGAATTTCAAAGGATAGAGTGAGATGCCAAAACTATTCAGAGGCAAAAAGTTAAAAGCCCCGCTCATCTAATTAATACTGATCTTCATAGATATTTTTGGAATTCATTGCATATTCTCTTCTTTTTATCTTATTTGATTTTCAGTTGCTTGAGGACAAGCAACAATTTAAGTTTGGTGTTGTGATGAGCGGATAAATTGTATACTTTTTGGCATTGTTTTTAGTATGTTTTTGTTATGATCTAGTTAGTTTTTAGTATATTTTTATTAGTTTTTAGTTAAAATTCACTTCTCTGGACTTTACTATGAGTTTGTGTGTTTTTCTGTGATTTCAGGTATTTTCTGGCTGAAATTGAGGGACCTGAGCAAAAATCTGATTCAGAGACCAAAAAGGACTGCAGATGCTGTTGGATTCTGACCTCCCTGCACTCGAAGTGGATTTTCTGGAGCTACAGAAGCCCAATTAGCGCGCTCTCAACGGCGTTGGAAAGTAGACATCCTGGGCTTTCCAGCAATATATGATAGTCCATACTTTGCCCAAGATTTGATGGCCCAAACCGGCGTTCAAAGTCACCTCAAGAAATCCCAGCGTTAAACGCTGGAACTGGCACCCAAATGGGAGTTAAACGCCCAAACTGGCACTAAAGCTGGCGTTTAACTCCAAGAGGAGTCTCTGCACGAAATTTGCTTCATTGCTCAGCCCAAGCACACACCAAGTGGGCCCGGAAGTGGATTTTTATGTCATTTACTCATTTCTGTACACCTTAGGTTACTAGTTCTTATAAGTAGGACCTTTTACTATTGTATTAGAGGACTTTGGTAGCTATCTTCGTTTTGTATGCTATCTTAGATCATTGGGAGGCTGGCCATTCGGCCATGCCTAGACCTCATGCTTATGTATTTTCAACGGTGGAGTTTCTACACACCATAGATTAAGGTGTGGAGCTCTGCTGTACCTCGAGTATTAATGCAATTACTATTGTTCTTCCATTCAATTCCGCTTGTTCTTTGTCCAAGATATCATTTGTTCTTCAACTTGATGAAGGTGATGATTGTCACGAATCATCACCATTCTCACACATGAACAAAGTGACTGACAACCACTCTTGTTCTACAAGCAACCAAGGCTCTAGTGAATATCTCTTGGATTCCTGATTGCACGATGCATGGTTGATCGCCTGACAACCGAGTGCTTGTCTGACAAACGAGCCAACCATTCCGTGAGATCAGAATCTTCGTGGTATAGGCGAGAACTGATGGCAGCATTCAAGAGAATCCGGAAGGTCTAACCTTGTCTGTGGTATTCTGAGTAGGATTCAATGACTGAATGACTGTGACGTGCTTCAAACTCCTGAGGGCGGGGCGTTAGTGACAGACGCAAAAGAATCACTGGATTCTATTCCGGCCTGATTGAGAACCGACAGATGAATTCCGCTATGCTGTGACAGAGCATATGCAATCGCTTTCACTGAGAGGATGGGAGGTAGCCACTGACAACGGTGAAACCCTTGCTTAAGCTTGCCATGGAAAGGAGTAAGAAGGATTGGATGAAGACAGTAGGAAAGCAGAGAGACGGAAGGGAAGGCATCTTCATGCGCTTATCTGAAGTTCCTACCAATGAATTACATAAGTATCTCTATCTTTATCTTTTATGTTATTTTCGTTCATCACCATATCCATTTGAGTCTGCCTGACTAAGATTTACAAGGTGACCATAGCTTGCTTCATACCAACAATCTCCGTGGGATCGACCCTTGCTCGCGTAAGGTTTATTACTTGGACGACCCAGTGCACTTGCTGGTTAGTTGTGCGAAGTTGTGTAATGCCATGGTATTGAACACCAAGTTTTTGGGGTTCATGACCGGGGATTATGAGAGTTGTGAAAAGTATTGTTCACAATTTTGCGCACCAAGTTTTTGGCGCCGTTGCCGGGGATTGTTTAGTTTGGACAACTGACGGTTCATCTTGTTGCTTAGATTAGGTATTTTTTCTTCAGAGTTCTTAAGAATGAATTCTAGTGTTTCAAGGTGATGTTCTTATCATCACCAAAGCTGATTGATCTTCATCAATTTAGCTCTTGAATGCAATGTCCTGCTGAAGCTTGGCCGGCCATGTCTAATTTCCTTAGACTAAAGCTTTAGACTAACATTGCATGATTCCTGGAATTCTCATTAAGAATTTTGATACCTTTTTCCACTTAATTTTCGAAAAAGCACAAAAAAAAAATTTACAAAATCATAAAATCCAAAAATATGTCTTGTTTGAGTCTAGAGTCTCATCTTAAGTTTAGTATCAATTGCATGTTTCTATTCTTATTGCATTCATTCATGTGTCTTAAGAATCTTCAAGTAATTCTTGATAATATTCGTGCTCTGATCTTTAAATTCAATTGACTTGAGTGTTTTTGTGTGTCTCATATGCATTTTCATTCTGTTAGTGTCAGTAGTATACAAACTGCTAAGTTTGGTGTCTTGCATGCATTGTTATTTGATTTTAGTTGCATTTTGATTATTCCTTATTATTAAAAATCCAAAAATATTTTTAATTTGTGTCTTTTCAAGTCAATAATACAGAGAATTGAAGATTCAGAACATACTGCAGAGGAATCACACAGAAAAAGCTGGGCATTCAAAAATGCCCAGTGAAGAAGACAGACTGGCGTTTAAACGCCAGCCAGGGTGCCTGGCTGGGCGTTTAACGCCCAAAAGGGTAGTAGTTTGGGCGTTAAACGCCAGAATGTGCACCATTCTGGGCGTTTAACGCCAGGATGGCACAAGGGGGAAGATTTTGTTTTCAAATCAATTTTTTTCAAGTTTTCAAAAGTTTTTCAAAATCAAATCTTTTTCAAATCATATCTTTTCAATCAAATGTTTTCAAAATCAATTTCTTTCCTTTTTCAAAGATACTTGCTATCAATTAATGATTTGATTCAACAAATCAAGTATGTTGCCTTTTCTGTTGAGAAAGGTTTAATGTTTGGATCATATCTTTTTCTTGATAGCCAAGTTATTTTCAAAATCAAATCTTTTAAAATTGTTTTCAAATCATATCTTTTCAATCATATCTTTTTAAAACCATAACTTTTCAATCAAATCTTTTTAATCACATCTTTTTCAAAATAGTTTTCAATCAAATCTTTTTTACTTCTAATTTCAAAATCTTTTTCAAAAATCACTTGATTTCTTTCCCACTCTTATTTTCGAAAATCAATTAATGTTTTTCAAAATGTTTTCAAAATTCTTTTACTTAATTTTCGAAAATTACCTTCCCTCCTCTCACATCCTTCTATTTATGGACTAACACTATTCCTTAATGCAAAATTCGAACTCCTTCTTCTTTGATAAGTTCGAATTTTCTACTTCTGTCTTCTACTTTTCTTTCCTCTGACACCTCAAGGAATCTCTATACTGTGACATAGAGGATTCCACATTTTCTTGTTCTCTTCTCTTTCATATGAGCAGGAACAAAGACAAAGGCATTCTTGTTGAAGCTGACCCTGAACCTGAAAGGACCTTGAAGCGAAAGCTAAGAGAAGCTAAGGCACAACTCTCTGTAGAGGACCTAACAGAAATCTTTAAACAAGAAGAACCCATGGCAGCCGAAAACAACAACAATGCCAACAATGCAAGGAAGGTGCTGGGTGACTTTACTGCACCTACTCCCAACTTTTATGGGAGAAGCATCTCTATCCCTGCCATTGGAGCAAACAACTTTGAGCTTAAGCCTCAAGTAGTTTCTCTAATGCAACAGAATTGCAAGTTCCATGGACTTCCATTGGAAGATCCTCATCAGTTTTTAACTGAATTCTTGCAAATCTGTGACACTGTCAAGACTAATGGGGTTGACCCTGAGGTCTACAGACTTATGCTATTCCCTTTTGCTGTAAAAGACAGAGCTAAAATATGGTTGGATTCTCAACCTAAAGAAAGCCTGGACTCTTGGGAAAAGCTAGTCAATGCCTTCTTGGCAAAGTTCTTTCCACCTCAAAGATTGAGTAAGCTTAGAGTGGAAGTCCAAACCTTCAGACAGAAGGATGGAGAATCCCTCTATGAAGCTTGGGAAAGATACAAACAATTAATCAAAAAGTGTCCCTCAGACATGCTTTCTGAATGGAGCATCATAGGTATTTTCTATGATGGTCTCTCTGAACTATCCAAAATGTCTTTGGATAGCTCTTCTGGAGGATCTCTTCATCTGAAGAAGACGCCTAATGAGGCTCAAGAACTGATTGAAATGGTTGCAAATAACCAATTCATGTACACTTCTGAAAGAAATCCCGTGAACAATGGGACTGGTCAGAAGAAAGGAGTTCTTGAGATTGACACTCTGAATGCCATATTGGCTCAGAACAAATTATTGACTCAACAAGTCAATATGATTTCTCAAAGTCTGTCTGGAATGCAAAACGCACCAAGCAGTACTAAGAAAGCTTCATCTGAGGAAGAAGCTTATGATCCTGAGAACCCTTCAATAGAAGAGGTGAATTACATGGGAGAACCCTATGGAAACACCTATAATCCTTCATGGAGGAATCATCTAAATCTTTCATGGAAGGATCAACAGAGACCTCAACAAGGTTTCAATAACAATAATGGTGGAAGAAACAGGTTTAATAGCAAGCCTTTTCCATCATCTTCTCAGCAACAGACAGAGAGCTCTAAGCAGAATACCTCTGACTTAGCTACTATGGTCTCTGATCTGATCAAAACCACTCAAAGTTTCATGACTGAAACAAGGTCCTCCATCAGAAATTTGGAAGGACAAGTGGGTCAGCTGAGCAAGAAAATTACTGAACTCCCTCCAAGTACTCTCCCAAGCAATACAGAAGAAAATCCAAAAGGAGAGTGCAAGGTCATCAACATGGCCGAATTTTGGGAGGGAGAAGAGGCAGTAAACGCCATTGAGGAAGGTCTCACTGGGCGTCCCCTGGCCTCCAATGAGTTCCCCAATGAGGAACCATGGGAATCTGAGGCTCAAACTGAGACCATAGAGATTCCATTGGACTTACTTCTGCCATTCATGAGCTCTGATGAGTATTCTTCCTCTGAAGAGGATGAGTATGTCACTGAAGAGCAAGTTGCTAATTACCTTGGAGCAATCATGAAGCTGAATGACAAGTTATTTGGAAATGAGACTTGGGAGGATGAACCCCCTTTGCTCACCAAAGAACTGAATGACTTGTCTAGGCAGAAACTGCCTCAAAAGAGACAGGATCCTGGGAAGTTTTCTATACCTTGTACCATAGGCACCATGACCTTCAAGAAGGCCTTGTGTGACTTAGGATCAAGTGTAAACCTCATGCCCCTCTCTGTAATGGAGAAATTAGGGATCTTTGAGGTGCAAGCTGCAAAAATCTCACTAGAGATGGCAGACAACTCAAGAAAACAAGCCTATGGACTTGTAGAGGATGTTCTGGTAAAGGTTGAAGACCATTACATCCCTACTGATTTCATAGTCCTAGAGACTGGGAAGAGCATGGATGAATCCATCATCCTTGGCAGACCCTTCCTAGCCACAGCAAAGGCTGTGATTGATGTTGATAGAGGAGAGTTGATCATTCAAGTGAATGAAGAATCCTTGGTGTTTAAGGCCCAAGGATATCCCTCTATCATCATGGAGAGGAAGCATGAAGAGCTTCTCTCAAAACAGAGTCAAACAGAGCCCCCACAGTCAAACTCTAAGTTTGGTGTTGGGAGGCCACAACCAAACTCTAAGTTTGGTGTTGAACCCCCACATTCAAACTCTAAGTTTGGTGTTGGGAGGTTCCTACATGGCTCTGAGTATCTGTGAGGCTCCATGAGAGTCCTCTGTCAAGCTACTGACATTAAAGAAGCGCTTGTTGGGAGGCAACCCAATGTTATATTTTATATATTTTCCTTTGTTATTTTATGTTTTTTTGTAGGTTGATGATCATGAGAAGTCACAAAATCAATTGAAAAAGCAAAAACAGAATGCAAAACAGGAAGAAAAACAGCACACCCTGGAGGAAGAACTCACTGGCGTTTAAACGCCAGTGAGGCTAGCAGTTGGGCGTTTAACGCCCAGTCTGGCACCATTCTGGGCGTTTAACGCCAGAAAAGGGCACCAGACTGGCGTTAAACACCAGGAAAGGGCAAGAACCTGGCGTTAAACGCCAGAAATGGGCACCAGCCCGGCGTTTAACGCCAGAATTGGCTCAAAACGTGTTTTTGAATACCATTTGGTGCAGGGATGACTTTTCCTTGACACCTAAGGATCTGTGGACCCCACAGGATCCCCACTAACCCCACCACCCTCTCTTCTTCTTCACCATTCACCACTCACCTCCATCCTTTATAAAACCTCTCCTACCTCACCATTCAAATTCAACCACTTTCCCACACAAACCCACCCATAATGGCCGAAACACAAAGCCATTCCCTTCTTCCTCATTCCTTCTTCTTCTACTCTCTTCTTTCTTCTTTTGCTCGAGGACGAGCAAACCTTTTAAGTTTGGTGTGGTAAAAGCGTTGCTTTTTGTTTTTCCATAACCATTTATGGCATCCAAGGCCGGAGAAACCTCTAAAAAGAGGAAAGGGAAGGCAAAAGCTTTCACCTCCGAGTCAAGGGAGATGGAGAGATTCATCTCAAGGATGCATCAAGACCACTTCTATGAAGTTGTGGCCATGAAGAAGGGTCAAATTTGATCAAAGGTTGGACCAAGTCCTCATAGACATTTGTGAAGAGGGCGTTCAATAAAAGAGAGATTCAAGAGGGAAACCGGTTCAACTGAGAAGGCATGACCTCAAGCCCATCACTAAGAAAAGGATGGAGCAAACAAGAGACCCCTCTCATCATGGGATCCCTGAGATGCCTCAAGGGATGCACTTTCCTCCACAAGACTATTGGGAGCAATTGAACACCTCCCTAGGAGAATTGAGTTCCAACATGGGACAACTGAGAGAGGAGCAACAAAGACAAGGAAGAGACATTGAGGAGCTCAAGCACTCCATAAGACCTTCAAGAGGAAGAACAAGCCGCCATCACTGAGGTGGACCCGTTCTTTAATCTCCTTGTTCTTTATTTTTCTGTTTTTCGAAAATTATGCTTTATGTTTATCCCTGTTTGTGTCTTATGATCATTAGTGTCTTAGTGTCTATGCCTTAAAGTTACGAATGTCCTATGAATCCATCACCTTTCTTAAAAGAAAACTGTTTTTATCACAAAAGAACAAGAAGTACAGGATTTCAAATTCATCTTTAAAACTAGCTTAATTAGTTTGATGTGGTGACAATACTTTTTGTTTTCTGAATGTATGCTTGAACAGTGCATATGTCTTTTGAATTTGTTGTTCATGAATATTAAAATTGTTGGCTCTTGAAAGAATGATGAAAATGGAGACATGTTACTGAGGATCTGAAAAATCATAAAAATGATTCTTGAAGCAAGAAAAAGCAGTGAATACGAAAAAAAAAAGAGAGAGAAAGAGAAAAAGAAAGAAAAAGAAAGAAATAAAGTTGTGATCCAAGGCAAAAAGAGTGTGTTTAAGAACCCTGGACACCTCTAATTGGGGACTCTAGCAAAGCTGAGTCACAATCTGAAAAGGTTCACCCAATTATGTGTCTGTGGCATGTATGTATCCGGTGGTAATACTGGAAAGACAGAATGCTTTGGGCCACGGCCAAGACTCAATAAGTAGCTGTGTTCAAGAATCATCATACTTAACTAGGAGAATCAATAACACTATCTGGATTCTGAGTTCCTAAAGAAGCCAATCATTCTGAATTTCAAAGGATAAAGTGAGGTGCCAAAACTGTTCGGAGGCAAAAAGCTACTAGTCCCGCTCATCTAATTTGGAGCTTAGTTTCATTGATAATTTGGAGTCTATAGTATATTCTCTTCTTTTTATCTTGTTTGATTTTCAGTTGCTTGGGGACAAGCAACAATTTAAGTTTGGTGTTGTGATGAGCGGATAATTTATACACTTTTTGGCATTGTTTTTAGTATGTTTTTGGTAGTTTTAGTTGAGTTCTTAGTATATTTTTATTAGTTTTTAGCTAAAATTCACTTTTCTGGACTTTACTATGAGTTTGTGTGTTTTTCTGTGATTTCAGGTATTTTCTGGCTGAAATTGAGGGACCTGAGCAAAAATCTGATTCAGAGACTGAAAAGGACTGCAGATGCTGTTGGATTCTGATCTCCCTGCACTCAAAGTGGATTTTCTGGAACTACAGAAGCCCAATTGGCGCGCTCTCAACGGCGTTGGAAAGTAGACATCCTGGGCTTTCCAGCAATATATGATAGTCCATACTTTGCCCAAGATTTGATGGCCCAAACCGGCGTTCAAAGTCACCTACAGAATTTCCAGCGTTAAACGCTGGAACTGGCACCTAAATGGGAGTTAAACGCCCAAACTGGCATAAAAGCTGGCGTTTAACTCCAAGAAGAGTCTCTACACGAAATTGCTTCATTACTCAGCCCAAGCACACACCAAGTGGGCCCGAAAGTGGATTTTTATGTCATTTACTCATCTCTGTACACCCTAGGCTACTAGTTCTCTATATATAGGACCTTTTACTATTGTATTTTCATCTTGGTTCTTCTGGTTCCCTCTCTGGGACCGAAACCAATGATCACTTTTGTTCTTATGTATTTTCAACGGTGGAGTTTCTACACACCATAGATTAAGGTGTGGAGCTCTGCTGTACCTCGAGTATTAATGCAATTACTATTGTTCTTCCATTCAATTCCGCTTGTTCTTTATCCAAGATATCACTTGTTCTTCAACTTGATGAATGTGATGATCCGTGACACTCATCATCATTCTCACCTATGAACAAGGTGACTGACAACCACTCTTGTTCTACAAGCAACCAAGGCTCTAGTGAATATCTCTTGGATTCTTGATTGCACGATGCATGGTTGATCGCCTGACAACCGAGTGCTCGTCTGACAAACGAGCCAACCATTCCGTGAGATCAGAATCTTCGTGGTATAGGCGAGAACTGATGGCAGCATTCAAGAGAATCCGGAAGGTCTAACCTTGTCTGTGGTATTCTGAGTAGGATTCAATGACTGAATGACTGTGACGTGCTTCAAACTCCTGAGGGCGGGGCATTAGTGACAGACGCAAAAGAATCACTGGATTCTATTCCGGCCTGATTGAGAACCGACAGATGAATTCCGCTATGCTGTGACAGAGCATATGCAATCGCTTTCACTGAGAGGATGGGAGGTAGCCACTGACAACGGTGAAACCCTTGCTTAAGCTTGCCAAGAAAAGGAGTAAGAAGGATTGGATGAAGACAGTAGGAAAGCAGAGAGACGGAAGGGAAGGCATCTTCATGCGCTTATCTGAAGTTCCTACCAATGAATTACATAAGTATCTCTATCTTTATCTTTTATGTTATTTTCGTTCATCACCATATCCATTTGAGTCTGCCTGACTAAGATTTACAAGGTGACCATAGCTTGCTTCATACCAACAATCTCCGTGGGATCGACCCTTGCTCGCGTAAGGTTTATTACTTGGACGACCCAGTGCACTTGCTGGTTAGTTGTGCGAAGTTGTGTAATGCCATGGTATTGAACACCAAGTTTTTGGGGTTCATGACCGGGGATTATGAGAGTTGTGAAAAGTATTGTTCACAATTTCGCGCACCAGGCATCCCAAGTGATAGGGTCATCACCCTGCTGCAGGAGACGTCGGGCTCCTTGCCACCATTACAATGCTTCTCCAGTGAGCAGATAGTTAGCAAATTCAACACACCGCTCTTCAGGTACCAACTGCGCTTGTAGTGCTCACTCCATAGCCTAAAATCAAGTATCGGCTTCAGTCGGATTGGTGGTTCCCTTGAACTTAGGTGGTTTAACCTTTAAGAAGGTTGCCACTGTCATCGGACCCTGAGCTCCACTTCCGTCATTGCTATTATTATTTATCTGTTGCCCAAGAGCCTCCGCAGTGGCCTGCATAGCAGCAGCCATGTTCTCCAACACTGCAATGAAGTTTACCAGGTTATTCGGGTTGGTTTCTGGTTCCTAAGTACTAGTACAACCTCTCTCACGGCCTCGACCACGTTCACGAGGTGCCATCTGGTCCCTAAACACAGCAAACAAATGATATCAAGTTGATCAGTCTCAATATCGAAAGTATAGTACTTCAAAGTACCAAAGGTACACTCATGGACTTCATGCTAGATGTATCGGTTACATACCCTAACTAGCACATGCACAGACTCAGAGTATGCATTGAAGCATAAGCAGTTCCATCCCTCAGGCTCACGAGGACAAACTGTTCTGATACCATAATAATGTAAAATACGGTCAAACCGTAATTAATTAAATAATAAATTAAATAGGAGCGAATATGGTTAGAAAATCTAGCAATCAGAATTTGATAATTTAAATATGATATTTGGACTCAGTGGATTTTTCTGAGTCGAAAAACATAATTTTCTGTGTAGAAATACGCACTGGAATTTTGACTAGATTTTACACTTAGGAGTGCAAAAATCCACTTCTGGAGCCCACTTCTCCTCCTCATTATCATTGTTATTATCATCATCATCTTCTTCTTTATTAAATATCACACAATTAGTTTTATTACAAAAGCACATTATTTAATTATAAATGACACGTAAAATTTTTGTGAATAACACCAAAATTTTTAGTGAATGATACAAAATATTTTCAAAGAACTACAAGTCCAAAACCTCGCTTACTTAATCAAAAAATATATTTAAATGTGTTTTAGATTCAAAAGACACATCAAATTATTGAAAATGACACAGAAATAGCTAAATCTCTTATATATTAGTTCAATGCCACACAATCAATTTAATGATAATAAAAAATATATTATTTAGTTAAAAATAACACAAAAATTTTTAGTAAATGACACAAGATATCTTTAAAGAATCACAAGTCCAAAATCTTCATTCACTCCACTAATAAAATATATTCAAATGTGTTTTAGAACCTCTTAAATAATATATCATTTAGTTAAAATATACATCAATTATTGCAAATGACACATGAATGATTAGACCTCTTCTATATGAGTTTAATACTACTCAACTAGTTCAATGACAAGAGAAGTACATCATTTAGTTAGAAATGACACAGTTAAAAAATTTCTGTGTCACAATTAAAAAGTTCATACGTCATGGTTAAGAAATTTTCCACAGTAAAAAAAGATTTCGTGTTATTTTTTTGACAAATTATGTATAATTCAAAATTCTCCCTCATCTTCTTTATCATCGTCATCATCATCATCTTTTTATTCTTCTTTGTTTTATTTATCTTCTTCTTTTTGTTTCATCTTCTCATAATTCTTCTTGTTTCACCATCTTAACAAAAACCTGTGTCACAGTTAAGAAATTCTTGTGCCAAAATTAAAAAAATTTCTGTGTCATAGTAAAAAAATTTTGGTGCTATTTTTTGATAAATTTTATACAATTTAAAACTCTCTCTCTTTTTTTCTCATCATCAACTTTTTTTCTTCATCTTTTTCTTTTTGTTTATTTTTTTATAATTCTTCTTGTTTCATTCTCTTAACAAAAATATATAAAAAATAATAATAATAAAAAATACTGTAATAACTAGCAGTAACAGAAAGAGGAGGAGAAAAAATAAAAAAACACAATAATAACAGTAACAATAAAAAATAATGATGAGGAGAAAATATACGAAGAAGAAAAATAAACACAAAAAAAAATATGTAATTTATACATATATTGTGTGGATAATTTTGGCTGGGTTTAAGTTAATTTAATTAAATTTAATTGCTAAAAATATTTAAATGTTAATAAAATCATTTATTTAATATTTAAACTTTGATACGATTTACTTGTTATTTAGTAAATAAATTGTTCTCACTCGAATTTACTAATAATAAAATAGGATATTCATATAAATAAAGTTGATATAGGACAAGCACTTTATTAAATAATTTAATTTAAATAAGTAACACATCCAAAAAAAATATATGAAACAGTATATTCATTTGCCTTTTTTAACGTTGAATATTTTGATTGTGTTTTACAACATTTTGAAAATATTTGTATCTTTAATAAATTTATATTTTTATCGATAATTTAATAAAAGATTTTGTTTTTTTAATTCGAACAAATAAATCCCTAATGAATGAGCATGAATTATTATGGGGCCATCTAGTGTACAGATGTGCCTGTACAGATTTTTGTCTTTTTGTGGCTGAAAAAGCGTGTCATTAAAAGTGTTACTTAAAGAGAAAGTGTTACCCTTAATCGTTAACTTGGCTCTGATACCAAATTTTTAGTCGTCTTTTCTTTTAATTTCTTTTTCGAAATTTCTATTAATTCTTCGAATAATTTTCCCAAATTTTAAGTCGTCTTTTCTTTTAATTTCTTTTTCGAAATTTCTATTAATTCTTCGAATAATTTTCCAATTCATAATAAAAAGTACTGACCGTATTACTAGTATTTATACTTCTGATTTTTATAGTTTTTCAATCTTGTTTTAGTTTATAATATTCTTTTTTGCATGGATTATTGTATATAAAACCTTTTATCTGTTTGTCTTTTTCTTTAATATAATTTCTTAAATCCTCAAAAACTTCTTTTATTTCTACATTTTCTGTTGTTTCTAAATATCTTTTTAATTTTTCAACTTCATTTTCCATTTTTTCTTTTAACAGTTTTAATTCTTTTAAGTCATAATATGGTTTTCCAGGCATTTATAAATTTTTTAAGTTTAACTCCAACTTGTTAATATTTATTCTTGTTTCTATCCTTTTTATTATAAGGTCATCAATTTCGATCTGAAGATTATTTAATTCCCTTTTATACTCCTTTATTTTACTTTTTAATTTTTTCGCCCTTTTCCTTTTTATTTTATTTTCTAGTCTTTCAATCTTTGTATGCTTCATTATTTATCTTAGAATTTCTGCAAATTCTATCATCGATTCATCGCTATTTTCTAGAGATTCTATTAATTTTTCTAGCTCTTCGACTTCTCTTTTTAACTTGTCATAGATTTTTTTTAGAGCTTCAAATGCTCTTTGATTTATTTCAGAAAACTGTAAATAATTCAACCGATTTTCTCTTTCAAAGAGCTCTTGTTTCTTGTCTTGATAAGTTACATATATTTTTTCTTTATTTATTGTCATAATTTAATGTTTAGGGTTTCATTTAATTTTTCGACCTTTTTTGTTAATTCTTTTATTTCAGAATTTTCTTCTTTAATCTTTAACTTGGATAAACTTAAAGGGCTATTAATTTTAGATTCTCTTATTTGAACATTCGATGAAACTAATTTTCCTGATGGTTCTTTTAATAATAGAACTGGGTTTTCAATAGCTTTATATTTTGGTATTTCTGTTTTTACAATTTTCTGAAATAATTCATCAACATAAATTCTTTCTCTGTTTTTAAATATTATACTATGATGGCTATTTGTTAAAGCATAATTTATTGCATATGTAATTGAAAATGGTTCATCGTCTTGTTCCATTAGATTCTTTCTGTGAAATTTATAAGCCAAACTTATAGATCTTCCAAGATTTTCAGTTGATAAAGGTATAGCATATCCAAGATGGGCATTGAATTTTACATTTACATTTGCCAAGTTTTCATGAACAATTCCAATTATTTGATCTATTGGGTCATCAGTAATTCTTTTATCACAAATCGCTAAGCTTATTGGTGAATTAATTCCTTTCATATATGTAGATTTGATTAAGACTTGTATAGTACTAATATGAATCCATCCAATTTTCGATCTCTTTTGTTGATCTTTAATTTTCTCAATCTGTTTACTCAACTCTTCATCATTTATCAAAGCTATTTCAAGTTCTCCATTAGCAGATTTTATCTTTATAGGGCTTTCAAGTTGAATTTTTCTATAGTATATTATATTTTTTCTATTAAAAACTTCTTTTAAAAGATTTTGTTTATTAAAATTTTCATTTGATTTGAGGTTTAATTCTGTTTTTAGAACAGCCTGTTTTTCGTTATCTAATAAAGCAGTTAATCTATAATAATCAGATTCTTCTGTTAATTCTAAGCTTTCTAAACAACTCATAACTAAGAGATCAGGATAAAGGCGTACCTTTCTGGAGAAAAACTTCCTTTATTTAGTATATTTTACATAAGATGTTTTTATCTCCAGAGAGGAGATTGTAGATACTAACTCTAGAGGGGAGTTTAGAATTGGTTTTTCCTAAGGGAATTCTTCTTCAAACTATAGAATCGCCTCGGCAGCTTCCTCCTTGCTCTCCTAGCATATGAGTACTCTTTGCCTCCTGCTTTCTATGGTTTGATCCCTTCTACAATTGCCTAAGCAACCTATTTATAATGGTTGGGTCTGATGGACAATTTCCATCCTTACCCTTCTTATGACGTCATTGCTTACGTCATTGTTTATTATCTTGCACCAACTACATTGTTGGTGCTCTATGACCTAATCGCTTACGTCACTATGCAATAATGTTGAGAGATGCTTCAGATGTGCTGTCCTCTTCTTTCATTATGTGGCCTTCAGATGCGTTGTCTCCTTCCTTTATCATGTGGGTTGATTCTGTTTCATTATTGCTTTCTTCAGATAACTCTGAGACACATAGCTGGCACTTGTGGTCTTCTCTGTCTTTTATCAAATAGCAGAGATTCCTCTTTATCCCTTCGGGGAGCTTTTCTAAGAGTCCAGATAAGTTGTAGAATGCTGATTCAAATTCCACTAAGAGTCTCATCTCTCTTTCTTCAATTTCATTCCTTACAAGCAAAGTATTTCTGCTTTTATAATTGATTCTTGTGTGAGATTCCCTTGTTATCTTTTGAGTTCTTTCGAAGACCCTTGCTAGTGTGCTGGCTAGTCTTCCTTCATGACTGTAGATTGTTAAATCTTGAACTTGATCAATTGGTTGAAAATTTCCTGGGAAGACGGACATGAAGATTATTTGATGTGCTAGAACCAAGCATTCTTCTTCTTCATTAAAAATAGGTTGACTATTCGTAAATTTTAGGGATATATCCCTTGGATTTACGTTGTCAATCATATTTTTAAATCTCTTTACTGCATCAATAAATCCTGCAGGAAACTCACTAATAATTTTCAAATCATTAAAAATTAAAATTGTATCAATTAATCCATACTGGAAAAACTGATAGGTGTCAGATGGGGAAGCCTCTGGAAATATAACCAGCTTTGTTAGCTGTTCTTTGGCAATAGGATAATATCCCAAGATTGCCCTTTTTTCTTCAGTCCAATTTAGGACTATGTTAAGGGTTTCTCTGAGATTTGATCTACAGACCCTTTTCTTTTCCTTGATTTCGGCCCTTGTAGGAATGTTTCTTATTATTCCTGTTCTCTGGGTTTGAATTGGAGCTTTATCTGCTCTTTTTAGGGTTTGCTCTGGATGAAGAGCTTCATATTCCCTGAAAGATTCCTTTGCTTCTTCCAGTGATAAAAATCCTCCTTTATGAATTATCCTTGATTGATGTGTAAATGGTGCTGCTTTTTCCCAGGCATCATATACTCCTTTCATGGGGCCATTATAAATTGCATAATATTTTTTTATCTTGGGTGAATTTTTTGATAATTTCAGCAATTATTTTATTTTATGGAATTTTTTCTTCACCTGATTTGTCCACCACGCTTAGCTGGCTGAACTCTATGGTTTTGGTTGTTGTGTTGATTTCATTGCTTCGATGGTCTTTTTGAGGGATTGGATCTGTGTCCTTATTTGCTGACAATGCTTGCATTTTTCAAGTTCTTGTTCGTATTTCTGAATTTCTTGATCTAATGCGTTGTAGACGAACTCCATTCTCTTGTTAATGTATCTGCAATAACATTTTTGTCACCCTTAATATATTCAATTTTTATTGGATATTGTAACAAAAATAATTGCCATCTTACCAATCGTCCATGATTATAATCAACTTTTAAATTATATCGTATGAAACCTGTTAGATAACTTGAATCTGTCCTTAATGTAAATTCTCTGGGTAGTAAATCAATTTTCCATTTCTTAAGAGATTTAATTGCTGCTAGAGTTTCCTTTTTATGAGTGGTATATCTCCGTTCTGTTGGAGTAAAAGTCCCTGAAATATACCTGCAAAGTAATTCCTTTGGGGAATATTTAGAATCTAGTGATTCTTTTTCTTGTTCCAAACTTTTTATAGCTTTCTTAGCTTTTAGACATCCTGACCAGGTTATGTCTGAAGCATCTGTTTCTACTATTAAGTAGTCATTTTCTTCTGGAATATAAAGTTCTGGAAGTTTTTCACATAATTCTTTAATCCTTTGAATTTGCATATTGTCTTTTTCATCCCATTTCCATTCTTTTTTAGTACTTATTTTTGGAAATAAACTTTTAGTGTATTCTGTTATATTCTTTAAAAATCCTTGATCAGAAATATAATTTATACATCCTAAAAATCTTTGTAATTGTTTTCTATCTTCTATTTTATTAGGAAATAAATTTACCTTTTCTAGGACATTTGGCTGAAGTTTTAGCTTTCCTTGAGTGGATAGAATTAATCCAAGAAACTCTATTTCTTGTTTTGCTATTCTTGCTTTCTTTTTGCTAAGAACTAGTCCTTTTTCTTTACATCTTTCTAAAACTATTAATAATTTTTGAAGATGATCTTCTTTATCCTGTTTTGTAAAAATTAGTATATCATCAATGTACACTAAAACAAATTCATTTAACTCTTTTAGATTTTCTTCCATAAATCTTTGATAAATACCTGGAGCTTGTTTTAATCCGAATGGTAATACATTCCATTCATAGAGTAACACACTTGTTGATTCTTTTGTTGGGCAAGTAAAAGCAGTTAATTTCTTTGTTTCTTCGTCTAAACGAAGTTGCCAATATCCTGATTTTGCATCAAGAGATGAAAACCAAGTCGCTCCTTTTATTTTTTCTAAAATAGAATCTTTTCTTGGAAGTTTATGAGCATCACCAATAGTTGCTTCATTCATCTTCTTATAGTTAATAACCATTCTTCGTTTTCCCCTTTTAATTTCATTATTGTTTTCGACATAAAAGGCTGGAGCCGCATGAGGGCTTTTACTTAATCTTATAATTCCTTTTTCCAAAAGATCTCTACATTCTAAAGAGAACTCTTCTCTATCTCTTGCGGAATAAGGAATTTTATTTGGAACATTTATCTCTTTTGTAGGATCTTTTAATTTAATGCTTACTAATTCGTTATTTGTATTTTTAATATCTAAAGGATTTTCAGCACAAATTTCATCCAAAAGTTCCTCTATCTTTATTTCAAGATTATTTTTTGGAATGTTTATCTGAAAGTATAAATTTAAATAACATGTTTCTAATATAGAAAATATTTTAAATTTTAAGATCTTATCTATAGTAGTAGTTGGTATTTTTATACGTTTTGATTTTTGATTTATTGAAGAATCATGTGGAGCTTTTAAAACTATATATGTTAATTCTTGAATGAATGGATGATATAGTTTTAAAAAGTTATTTCCTATGATAAAATCCATTCCAGAATCTAACATATATATAGATGGAACAATGAACCTATAATTTTGAATAAAAATTTCAGTCATCTCTATTTTTTGGTCAATTTTATGTATTGATTTGTCAGCTATTCTAACTCTTAATGGTTTCTTTAATTTTTTCCAATCAAGTTTTATATTTGAACTAGCAAAGCATTGTGTTGCTCCAGAATCTATAAAAGCATTTATAAATTTTTTTGTTATTTTTATAGTAATAAATGTGGCATTATTACTCAATCTTTGAGTCTGTTTCTGAGACATATTCAAAAATATAGTCTAGGTTATCATCAGATTCCTCTAAAGGTTCCATAAAACAAGACTTAGCAATTTCTATTTGTTTAGTAAGATCTTTTTTTTTCTTCTTTTTCGGACATTCATTTGCATAGTGTCCTTCTTCTTGGCAATACCAACACTTACAGTTTTCTTTTTTATTTGGGCAATAGTCACTTTTTTGCCTTTTGTTTTTATTGTTATTTCTTGTTCTAAAATACCTCTTTTTTCTCCAGTTTGGATAGTATTTTCTTTTTCTAAATTGATATTTTCTCTTTCTCTGAAAATTTTTATTAAGCCCATATTTTTGGGGTATCTCTTCATTATCCTGGCAGCAGATTCTAATTATATTTGCAAATCTTTTTTGAGTTGCTTCTTGCATACAACGCTCTTTTATTTCCTCTCTTATTGCAGCGGTTGCTCCACCAAAATTATTTTCAATTGTCCCTCTATTTATTTCTCTTATAAATCTTCCCATTATAAATTCATTAGCAGGATATGGAAGTTTTGTTATATACATACTAAGATAATGATTTTTATCTTCTTCTTTTAATTTGTAATAATATATTCTATATTCACATATTACATAGATCATATATCTGGATATTAACTAAATGGTTTTTTGCTTCTTGATATTCTTTATTATAGACTTCTTGTCTATGATCTATAATATTTTTTCCAAAAAATTCTTTATATAGAATCATCATTATATATAATATATTATCATAAGCTGTTATTTTTGTTGCTAAATCTTCTATTATTTAGTTTTCTATTGATGTCATATAATCTCTTATAGTTCCTTTAGTATGAAATCCTATGTAATTCCAAATATCTCTTCCAGACAATTCACTAAGCTTTGGATTAGTAAAAGTTTCTAATAAAAAGGAATTCAACCAGTTTTTGAAAATTTCTTTTTCATTCTTTTTACAGTCTAAATCAAGCATTCTTTCTCCTTCCATTTCCTGGATTTTAGGAACGTACTTTGATGGTATTTTTGTATATTTTGAATCTTTATTTATAAACCTTTTTTAAAAGCATAATTATCAAAACCTGTTTCCCATTTATATTGAGATTAGTTATCTTTAGATGTTCCAGCTTCATTTTTTACTTGTATTGGAATTGCTGGTTCTTCATCACTTGAATAATCTAAGATGTGTTCTTCATTTTCTATATTTTCAGAATTTACTAATTCTTCTTCTATTTGAAATCCTTGTTTCATAATATTATTTTCTTGAGCCATTTTTAATTGTTTAAAAAGCATTGTAACTTCTTCTAATTTTTCTTCAATATTCATAATTTTAGTGGTGGTTTTACTTTTAGATCTGTTATGTTGATTATATTTTGAAATTTTTCTTCTTTGGGATTCTCTTTTTCTTTATTTCTTTGAAATTTTATGGATACTAATATTTCTTCAAGCATATCTACTATAGAATTTAATTGTGGGTTAAAAGTATGATAAAGATGTGGGGAATCATTTCCATGGTAACATTTCTTAGAAATTCCGTGTGAAAAATAAGTTTTTCCAGGTTTTTGAAGTCCTTCAATAAAACTTATAGTAAAATAAAGATTTTGAGAAAAATCATTTTGTATTGATTTTAAGAATTCGGTGTCATTACAATTAACATTAGTTAAAATCATTAATTTTTGATCTATTAATTTTGATAACTTGATTATTTTTTCTCTTAAATCTTCAAATTTACTTTTTTCCATTAGGTGACGCTTTTTTTTTATAAAGAGTTACAGTTTAAAATGTAGCATTAAAAAATATAGTGTAGACAAATCTTTAAATTTGTACCAACTTTTGCTCTGTATACTAAAATTCTCCGTTATGAAATGAGGTTTCATCTTTCATAGTTTCATGTGTTGTATGTACGGTTAGTACTGAGGGACCATCAAGCATGTCATAACCAATAAGAAAACGCAACGTCGAAAGGGCTGAACTTTGACCTTTCCTTATCTACAGGACCCGAAATGAACGTTGTCCTTCCCTTCTTATTTTTTATTTTTTCTTTTTACCTTTTTTTTTTGTGTTTTTTGTTTTGGTTTTTGGGATCAACTAAGGCGGCTAATTCTTTAAAATGTGTTATATTTAATTATAAAAAAATAGTATATGTTTTATAGATATAAAGATAAATTTTTTTAAAATTAAAATTTATAAATTAAAAGTTCAGTTTTATTTTTAAAAACAAAATTTAAGGTCAGATTTGAGGTAATAAGAAATTTGAACCTCATATTTGTATAAACTGAAATTTTTTTTTAAAGAATAAATAAATTCATAAATTAGTTTTATAAAAAAAAATTATAAACCACAAATCTAATTCTCAAATTTATATTTTTAAAATATAAACTCTTATTTAATCTAGTGATATACCTAAAAGTTTGCTAATTAAAATTTACATGTATATAATAAATAATTAGATTTTTTATGTTTCTTATGAAGAAGATATAACAATACTCATTATTTATTTGAATGTCATTGTTTATTACAATCACACCACAACCTTTTCATATATAATTCTTTTGATAAACGTCTTGAGTACACAACAAATTTGTTATATTACATTTTAAAAAAGTATATCATCTTTATGAATTTCTATTGATGAATGGGTAGGGACGGACTTTAGGTGCGAGTGGAGGTCTCGACTACAATTTTTTTTTAAAAAATTAATAGTAATAAGTTATTAAATATTAATTTATTTTTTTAAAAAAATTTATTTAATATTTAGTCTAATATAAATAAAAATTTAGTCTAATTAAATATTAATTATTTTTAATATCTATAAAATAAGTAATAATATTAAAAAAATTTTAAAATATATTATTACTAATATTTTTTAATTAAATAAAATTTTTCAAATTCCATAAAGTAGATTTTTTTTTGTGTACGTCCTTCTTGATTCATTTTATATTAATTCTCTCTATTTTAACTACTATAATTGAGAGATATTTTTAACTTTAAATATTATGAAAAATAATTCAGAAACAAAATAAAAGATGAATTTTTTGCTATTTATCTTTTAATTATATTAAAAAAAATTATTAAAAAATTGGATTCAGATTCTATTATCGATGAATTTTATGATACGAAGAATTAACTATTTCGTTAATAAAAAAATACATACATATTTTTTATACTTTAAAATATATTTTCTATTAATATATTTTTAATACATTTTACATTATATAATTTTTTGTATAATTTTTTAATATTATATATATTATTGGCGTTCTGTTATAATATTTCTGCATCTATACCTATTAATGGGGTAATATTATGTGATATTGTTATAAATGGCAGAAAAGTACAAAATTATAGTAGACATTATAATGGATAATTATCTATGTTGATTACGTATCATTGTTCATAACGTTGTTGATTAAGAGTATACAACTCTTTTAAAATAAAATAAAAAAATATCAGACACTATATGACAACATTTTTCTCTATATATTTTTTAGGCGTGTTAACATATATTAGATGGTGGTTATCGGATACTATTATACTAAGACAGCAAAATATTTCATAGTCATATACCTTCTAACGTTTTGAAATATTCAAAACATAATACATCATCAAACTCAATATTATAGTATGCACACTTTAATTGATTCAATATTATAATAAATTATAATTCTAAACCGTAATAAAATTAAGAAATTTATTTCTCGAAAAATTAAATAAAAATAAATTATATTATAATATTTATGATAAATTGGTGATGATCATAAAATAAAAACAAAATATATTATTAGTAATAATATAAATAAAAAAATCCTTTTAATCTACTTAGCACAAACATAAAAATAAAAGCACAATAAATAGACACATTTAGAAAAAAAAATAAAGATACAAAAAAATTACTTATAAATTACAATGGTTAGGACAAAAAAATAAAAAAATAGATTTGTGATTAAAAAGTCAAAATAATAAAAGAATTAATCAAAGAATATAAAGTATAAAGAATTAAAAACAAAATAAGATAAATTATTATTAAAAAATAATTCAAAGGAAAAAATTGTAAAGAAAAAAATTATAAATTAATTTTTACAAAGACATTGTCACAAAAACTGTGAAACATTAGGAAACAAATAAATAAATTGTTAAAAAATCATATATAGGATGAAAAATTAATATAAAACAAATCAATATGACGAGATCAATTTGTTAAAAGTAGAAATAAAAAGAAAGGAAATTAAAAGATGACATAATTTCAGTGGTTCTTTTTTTGTATATGGAAATAAAAGTAGTGATATACCTTAATATTGTAATTTTTGGTATTTTTAAAAAATGTGGAAGATACACAAATTGGAGGGTTCCATTTCTATACTTTAAATTTTTTTATTTTTTTTAACAGAAAATCTTTCGATTCGATTTCTGTACTCTCACAAATCCGTCGGTCTGATTTCACAAATTTCTCAGTCCGATTTCTATATTATCATAAATCGAACGGTCTGATTTCTGTACTTCTCACAAATCGGACGGTCCAATTTTTATTTATCTAATTAAATGGTTCCACATTTAAGAATAACATCCCATCAACTCACATTTAAAAAAAATACCTTTGCTACTCCAATACCAAAAACAGAAAGTTGTAATCTCAATTAAGTACACATGAATGCTACAAAAAATAAAATAAAAATAAAATGATATAGAAGGTACAATATTTATAATCATATTCATGTCATATATATTCTGTTATTAATTATTTAATAATATTAAATAAATTAAATTAAATAATCTTATTTATATATAAATTTATATTACCAATAATTATAATATAATTAAATTATATTAAATTGTATGATATTTAAATATCTAATCAAAATAATAAATTAATATAATTAATTATTTATAATTGAATTAATTTAATAAATTAAAAAATATTTTTAAAATATAATATGTCAATTTTATTATTAAGTATAGAAATCTGATTTTAATATAATATAATTGATAATAAATGATAAATAAATAAATAATAGATAGGAAAAGTCTAGAGGGCCAGCAGTTTTATTGAATTTTGACCAGCATATAACCAGCAGAGGAAGGTGAGCCATTGGATGAAATCTCACACCAATCTCACACCATTAAATTATCATTGATGGCTAGTTAATGGCTAACAATCACAAAAATTGCTGGTCCCCTAGCATTGCTCTAGATAATAGGTATTAGATATGTACGAATTCTTAAGTTTTAAAACAAAAATCCTTCTAGCAGTTTATTTATAAATTGATTAAATTCAATTTCTTAAAAAATATAATAAAAAAATAAAAGTCTAAGAGTCTAATAACACCGGAGAACACGGTCGGTGAATGAACCAATGTCTTGGTGTCTTCTACTTTTCTTTCTATGTTCTTTTTGTGAATTAAACAAAAAATTATTTATTTACCTTTCTTATTAATATTAATATTATTCTTTAAATTCCTGTATCTCTCTATCTTGCTGGCTTCTTGCGCGTGGTGCTGTAAGTTTGAAGAGACTATGAAGATGAAACACTGAAGCTTCAAACTTCACAAACACAAAAACACTTCCTTCTTCTTCGCCCTTTCATTTCTTTTCTTTTCACGGCAACTTCAATGCGCGCGCCCTCTCTCTCTCTCCATTTTCCGCCACTTTACCGAGAAAATTTCGTTCAGGTAAACCGATTTTCTCACTTCGAGTTCTACTTGACTAGTGCCACTCGCTACTTGTTAATACTCAACATTGCAATATTTTTTTATCTTCACTCTGGTCGCCCTATTTTCCACCGGAATTCCACTTGATTCCTACATTTTTCACTTTTTCTCCTTAGTTTTGAGCCTTTCGTTTCCGAGATTCTTTGTTGATTTCTTGCGCTGTTCAATCTGTGTGATGCTTTTGTTGCTTAGCTCTGACACTGTTGAGTTTGTTCTGAGATCAGGTAAAGATTTTTTATTTTTTGCAATATTTTCGTCCGAATTATTAGTTATTTATAATTTGTTTTTTTAAATCTTTTTGTACATTTAGGTTATGGTTCATGTTTCCGCACAGACGCATTTAGAGCTCTTCACCTTTTCTATTTCTTTGTATTTATTATTTTTTTTTTTGTTCTTTTGGTGTCCGTAAAGTTAATTATCGAGCATAATAGGAAAAAGTTGCATTGAGTAAGATCGGATTTAAAAATCGGAATTCATTGATTGAGGGAACGGTTCACCGCTTAATTTTAGTGGTTATTTAACTCTAAATATCGCATCATTTCATCATTTGGTATTTTCGATTGAATTTTTATTTATATGATTTTGTTGGTAATGAACTATTAAATGTAGCCCTTGTTACATATTAAGTATTCTGATTTCGACTTTGATTCCTACTAATTATGACTTTTTAATATCATTGACCACCTTATTATAAACACAAAATATTACATTGCTATATTTGACCAAATGAAATGGTGGTGGGCTGGGGAGGGCATTGACTACTGAATACTTATTTGTTATTTTCATTTTTGGTTTGAAGTAAGAACATTTTTCTTTTGTAAATTGCAGATAGAAAATATGAAAACTTTTTCTTTAAGGGTTGCTAGCCAATAAACAACCGAAGTCATGATCAACTTTCAAAACATGCTTCCAATCCAAGGCCTGGTGGTTGGTACTTGATATCAGTTAGGTAGTAGATTGAAACAAAGAAGCAGATCTTGCTGTGTTCGCATCAAGTATCTTAAATCATTTATGGTTTCTGCCTATTTGTGCTTCACTACTAAGGCAAGAAATTATGCAAAGGATAGTGATTAAGTCAACAGTGGTTTGCTGTCCTTATGACTAATACCGTGTTGGTGCAGGGCTGTTGCTTCATTCATAACATCATCAAAATGAAGAAATTGTATGGAGGAGTCTTAATTGCTTCATTGTTTATGCTGTTTATGCTTATGATCCTGCGATATGGGGTCATGAAAAATCCTATCAGTGAAGCTTATCCAACAATACCTGTCTCCCTTAATGTTAATGGTACTAATCCTCTAGAATGGATAAAATCTATGGCTCCTCCTGCCGTTCGCAATCCAGCTGTTACATCTCAAGTTATTTCTGCTGATATTTTAGCATCTAGCCTCTTTTTGGGGAGCAACTTTTCGAAAGAAGAGCAACAAGCTCTGCAGACACGGAACCACTTGAAACACTTACTTGATCATGCTCAGGGTTTACCTAATGCAGTAGAAGCTATCAAGGAAGCTGCGGGTGTATGGAATAGTCTTATTTCTTCAGTTGAAGAGCAAAGACAAGGTTATGCAAATGATAGTTCTAGAACAAAAGAGAAACAGTGTCCCCATTTTCTTAACAATATGAGTTCCCCTGAACTCAGTAACAGTAGTTACGAACTGCAAGTACCCTGTGGACTGACACAGGGTTCTTCCATTACTGTAATTGGCATTCCAAATGGTCTTCTTGGCAATTTTCGGATTGACTTGACTGGAGAACCACTTCCTGGGGAGCCTGACCCCCCTATAATTTTGCACTATAATGTTAGGCTTCATGGTGACAAAATCACTGAAGATCCTGTAATTGTCCAAAACTCCTGGACAGCAGCTCATGATTGGGGAGGAGAGGAGCGTTGCCCATCACCCACTCCTGAAAAGGTTAAGAAAGGTGAAAATTCTGCTCTCACCATTGTTTCATCATCCATATGAATTCATTTCATTGTAATTGAAGTAAAGTTCTTGTCAAGATTCTGTCAATTTTCTTAATATTTGAGCCCCATAGGTAATAAGTAATAGCAAATGTTTGTCCAGTGATGGAGAAAGTGATATGCATATTCTAAAGTGACACACCATTTTCTCGAAAAAATTGATATCATAGTATGTTAAAAGATTTATCTATTTTATTTTACCAGTCTTTTGCTTCTTAATTAGTTCTTTATTGTCTGCTTGGTTTTTGCTAATGTAAGAATTATGTATGGAAAATAATTTGTAATTATCATTTTTGTTTTCCATTTTTTTTTAATTGGATGGGAATTTGGTGTTGATGTATAGATACCGGGGACTAGCATAATGGTCTGTGTTTAGCACATGAACATACATTAATTATGCTCAAGCATTTCTCATTCTTGCCTAGATCCTTCCTTGCCCTCCACATTAATTTCATGTTTCCCTTGCATTTTGGCAATACCTTGTCCTGCTTTTCTTCACTGCAACCTGTCCTGGATGTTTCTTCAGTCTTCACAATCATTTTCCTTTTCTCTGCTGCTAAATATAGTTCCTTTAATCATTAAACATGTTTCACCTTTCATAATGATGTAGCCCACTTGCCCATCCCTACATGGCCCATCCTTATTGTAGTATATACTTGGGCTGAGGACCTATTGATTTTCACAAGGTGATTTTGCATTTCTATTATTAACTTCCATGGTTTATTGTTGCTATTTCATTTGGCAGTTGATGACTTGGAAGAGTGCAATAAGATTGTAGGGAAGAACATAAGCCAACATTACATGGCTGGCATGCATTCCCACACTTCAAGTCAATCTTTAGCAACAGAAGAGCACTCAAAACAGAGTAAATACTTTCCTTTTAAGCAAGGTTTACCTTTCGTTGCAACTCTTCGAGTGGGATCAGAGGGAATTCAGATGACAGTTGATGGAAAGCACATAACCTCATTCACTTTCCGTGAAGTACTTTCTTTCACTCTTCCTTCTGAATCCTAACTTACTGAATACCAGTATTAATATGTTAACTGACTTATCTGGTTACATTCCAGACTCTGGAGCCATGGGTTGTCAATGAGATACGAATTTCAGGGGACATCAAGTTAATTTCTGTTCTTGCCAGTGGTCTGCCCACATCAGAGGATTCAGAGCATATTGTCGATCTAGAATCACTAAAAGCAAGTCCTGTATCAGCACAGACCCCATTAGATCTCTTCATTGGTGTCTTCTCTACTGCGAACAATTTCAAGCGTCGGATGGCTGTTAGAAGAACCTGGATGCAATACAATGCAGTTCGAACAAACAAAACAGCCGTGCGCTTCTTTGTTGGTTTGGTGGGTGTTCCTTATTATTTTCTCACATAAATTGTGGAGAATCATTTCAGTATATAAAAATTAAGGTTTCTCATCTATTGTGAATTGATTGTCAAACTTCGTAGTTGCCTCTTTAATAAGCATATGCCATTTGGAAGTTGTTTCTATTCAAGCATGTCTTCTTGCTATTGTTTACACCATCTTTTCTTTATAATTCTGATGAAGATAAGATGATCCTATCGACATTGCTATGTGAATTTTTGCCATAATTTCTCCTGTTTGGTTTGATGCACAGCACAAAAGCCAAATAGTAAATGAAGAACTATGGAAAGAAGCACAAACCTATGGAGACATACAGCTGATGCCATTTGTTGACTACTACAGTATTATAACCTGGAAGTCTTTAGCTATTTGCATTTTTGGGGTAATGTCTAATATTTTTCTTTTAAGTTGGAGAGTCTCCCCAACTTCATTGACATGATCTCTTCAACAGACGGAGGTTGTTTCAGCAAAGTTTGTCATGAAGACAGACGACGATGCATTTATTCGAGTAGATGAAGTGCTGGCATCTTTGAAAAGGATCAATGTGGCTCATGGTTTACTATATGGACTTATTAATTCAGAATCTCGACCACACCGAAGTACTGATAGCAAATGGTACATCAGCCCAGAGGTATGTTCTCCCTGAAAAAATGCATATCACGTCTATGTGTTGTTTTTCGCTATCAGTTTCTGATCATAACATTCTAGCTCATATCAATGGTTATTATTACTGATGTAATATGTAGTACCTTAATGACATGGCTTCCTTTATACATAGATCTTTGTTGGATGTAATTGTCTATGTTCAAGTATATATTTCATTTACCATTGATAGATAGATGTATGTCACTTATCATATGCTTGGTGATCAGAAAGTGATTATCAGAATACTTGGTTGAGTTCGCAGAAACTCGAAGAAACTTAATATTTGCTTAGAAATTAAAAAAAAATGCTATTCATTGCCTTTTTCTTGGCCTGATTATCAGAATACTTGTTGTCTATTTTGTTTACTTTCATCTAAGTATCTATCTTGTTGGCTGTTGTGCTAAAGGAATGGAGTGAAGCAACTTATCCTCCTTGGGCACACGGTCCTGGCTACGTTATCTCAAATGATATAGCAAGGACAGTGCACAAGAAATACAGAGATGGTCATTTAAAGGTAGTATATAATTAAATCTATTACTTGTTAAAAGCTACATGTAAATTTTATGTGTTTGATCTCAAACGTATTGGTGACACATGTGAACACTAAATTTCATCATTGTGTGGCAGATGTTTAAACTAGAAGACGTTGCAATGGGAATATGGATTGCAGACATGAAGAAAGAAGGTCTAGAAGTTCGGTATGAGAATGAAGGCAGAGTCTATAATGAAGGTTGCAAGGAGGGTTATGTGGTAGCTCATTACCAAGGTCCTAGGGAGCTGCTATGTTTGTGGCAGAAACTTCAGGAAGGAAAAGGTGCCAAATGTTGTGGTGATAGATGACTGCTTTGCACGAATGAATTTTTTCCCCGGAGTTTATAATCTCAATTGGAAAATTCACTTGACGGTGTTAAGTATAGATTTTCGCCATTGATTTAGTTGTCTCATGGGATCACACCAGAATTGACATAAGTCAGTGGTCGAAATTTACGCTTAATATGGTTAAATGATGATCCTAATTGTGAGAATCCATTTTGTTTTTCCCACTTTGGATGGCATAGGCGACGAGTTTGTATGATAATTACTAGTTAGTGTAGTTAGTCTAGCTCGAAATTACTGATAATGGTCAATATTAGGGTTTATCTTTTTAGTCATAGATTTGTTCATTTTAGATGTGATATTTGTTTGTTACCTGTAGAGAGGAAGAGATTTGTATAGAAGCGCCAAATCAGAAATAGGTAAATTAGGTTTCTTCGCATTAGCATCAATTTTTTTAACGGTTACACCTCATTGTAGAAAGAAACTCCTATTTTTTAATCTTACTGGAAGTCGTCGTGCCATGTAGCAATCTTACATCTGAAGTATGTGGATAATCTTGTCCGAGTAACACGTTGCTCTAACCCAGCAAAGATTTTAATATAAAAATGCAATGCTCATCTTTTGATAGCATCTGAGTATATCTGTGACATTAGTTAATGTTATAATGCAGGCATACTAAACTAACGCTACTAGTTACCAGGTTCACAACATACTACTTATTATATGACACCATAAGACATGATAAAATATGTTGTCAATAATCTTTAATATTCTAATCGAAGTAGACATGAGGCTTGTTCTAGGCTATTTGTACATTACTGTTTTGATTTAGATTCTTTTTGCAAAACATTATGAATTATTTACTAGAACTATTCAAAGAATTTTTTTTTCAACCTCTCGTTTTAAGGAGGGGAAAGGAAGAAAATAGTTATGCCATAAAGTATGTTCGGTTGAGGATAAAAGTAGGATAAAGTTTTATAAATAAACTTTGAAAAATGCTACTTGTAGAACAAAATTCAGTCTTTGGTTAACTTTTAATATTATTTAATTTTTTTTATTAAAACATATCCTTATTTTTTAGATATATATTTATAATAAATTTAATTTAAATATTAAAAATTAAAATTTCTCTAACTTCATATTCACTTAATAGTTAGTTATTATTTCTTTCTTTCTTTTACATTACTTCATATAAGAAACACGGGCACGGATTCGGTGTGCAAAGAGCTTTGGCACACCAGTGCGCATCGCACTTATCTTCGGCTGACCGGTGCACCATTAGCTGCTGTCCGTCGGATTTGTCTCGGTTTTTTAATCCAATGGTAGAGATCACCCTTTCTCTTCCCTCATTTGATTGGTTAATGGATATCTTGTGTCAGAGGGGCTATTTTACAAATTCATTTTGTTGCTGGTTAGTTTTGTTAGATCTGAAAACTATCTGGGTCTATGTAGAATTAGTTAACAATTTTTAAGATGGAATTATTTTAAGTTAATGACTCTGCTTTACGATTAATCAGAGACGATTGGGTTGGGCTGGGAAGGAAGGAGTTTCATCGTTGAGAATGTTTGACGCATACTAGAATCACGCCGACGTTTACGTTTCCGTCACCGACCATCAATGGAGTTGTAGGAAGTACCCCCTACCCCACCCCCTTGCAGAATCACACTGCAAAGCTGCCTACTCTCCGAATGGCGTATCTATTGGCGTATCGTTGGTTCGGTGGATGAAGATCTGCATAGTGTCCTCGCCGGATCTGGATTCGATCACTGTCGGATAACAATGAGTGATGTTTTGGCTAGATGTATGGCTTTGTCGGAGACGTTGAACAAGGATCGAAGCGGCGTGGAGATGGTGGGCGAGAGGATGACGAGGAGAGCACTAATGTTTTTCGGGTCGGGCCGGTCAGGTTGGAACACAGTTGGTTGGATTTGGCTCAATCCAGATGGGCCTCTACCTTATAATTTTTTTCAGAGACCAATGATGGGCTCAAGTGGTGGGTTATTAATAATTTTGTTAAAAATGGATGACTGGTCTGGTATGGTCCAAAAAAAAAAAACTTACATGGCTGAAGAAAGAAGAGGAACACCCAGTACTTCCGTCGGAGGTGGAATTGACATGGGCGGAGCGAGGAGTTTTGCCTTCGATGAAGAGGAGAGGAGCTTCGATTGGGGTCAGGTATTAGGGGTTGGGTTGCTAGGCGAGTTCGAGTTTTAGTTTTTAGGTCGAGTCAGTTTCTCTGGCCCAATACCAGGTAAAAAAAATGTTATTTTCCAGCATGACCAAACCAAAAATAAATTTTAAAAACCGTAAATATACAAAAGAAAAAGTGTAATTATGAACAACTTACCTGCTTTCATCGACTACATCAATCCGTCCATCCATCAACAGGGCAAGGCTGACAATACGAAGGGATTTTTCACTGACCCACTCAAATCGAATGACTGATAAGATTAGATTAAGGCTATAATTTAAATTTTGAATTCATTCGGTGGTTATCGCCTTTTTTAGAAATCCGGTTATTTCCCTTGGTAATTGCACCCACATTAATTCCCAATAAATGCCCAGTCTAATCAAGTTTAAGGGTTATTTATTAAAAAGAAAAAAAAACTTAAAAAGGCGGGAGGTGTTTCACCAGATTAACGCGTGTACGTTTACGTTTTTCACTCCCCCCCAAAAAAAGCGCGTACTTTTCAAAGAAGGGAATCCACCCAGTACCCAAAAAAAAAGGTAACACAAAAACAATTATTGCATGTATAATTACTAATTAGTTGCAGATACGCCAAATGAAAATAATGCAGAAGGGAAAAAAATTGATTAGTAGGTCTTTGAGAACCCACACATCCAATAGTTGGCGAAAGGCACCGGATCACGATTTGGAAACGATAAATGCTAACAACTCAAGATAATTCCCTAATTATATATCAACCGCTCAGATGACTTGTTATATATTGGATGATTTACATCCCCCGTTTTTTGCTTAGGGCTGTGAACTATCTGATACCGTCACAACTAATTTATACCAAATAGCCCAGAAAATTGTTAACTCTGATAGTCAGTGGAGAGTCATCGGAAAGCGTGTTTTGCGTATGTTTGGGAAATATACATTTCAATTTAAATCAATTCAAATTACTACTAACAAGCAAGGAGATGAGAAGATATTTATAGTTAACCGCATCTGGATTTCTTGTCGTGTAATAGTCACTGGCGATGAAGGATAAACTGATTAACAATTCAACATAAACAGATTTTTTATATTAAATCGATGAAAGTAGATATAATAATCGCTACAGAGTTTAAATTAGCATTTCATAAGATCAAAAGAACGACGAAACAAACAAACCAGATAGATCATTCAAGGCTTTAGTCATCGACAAAAAACCAAAACAACATAAAGATGTCACCCATGTGAACCAGGTCAAATATCTCCGTCACTGTCTTCACCCTGCTCCGGTCGAACGCCTGCCTAGCGGGACAAAGATTTCTCCTTGACCTCCAAAACATCGACGACACTGTTTGCCAGGAGACGCTACTTTGAGCTTTCCGCCATTATTTCGCTTGCTTTGTCATACAGTCAGCGAGCGGCCGCTTCATACTGTTGCAAGGTCCTGCGAAGCAACTTTTCCTCCCAGCGTCATGCCTTCTCCTCTTCCTCCAGTTGATCCGCCTTTTTCTTCAATTTGACCATTAAGTCTACGTTCTTGGCATTGACCTGGAAAACTTCATCTGTCACTTTTTCAAGCCTAGCCTCCCATAACTCCTCCCTCCTGACAAGTTCGGCCTCAACGAGGTCAAAATCCGCGGACTTTTCATTTGTACGAACGATGTTGATCAGATTAGACATCGGCTCTTCCGTGAGGTCGACAGGACTAAAGGTGGGGTCGGTGACGGTCTCCTTCGACATTTTCTCATAAGTACACAGTGGAGAGAGCAGTGGAGGGTGGCAGAAATAAGGAAGGGGATAAGGATAGACGGAGAGGTGAGAGAAGGAGTTACGGCAGAGAAGAACTGGGAAAAAAGCATTGGGAGGTTTAGGGTTTGTCATTAAGGGGCACGTATACATATACCGTGTAAATTGGGAAGCTTCGTCGAATACTTTTTTTCGTAGAAAATGAATGATTTATATTTAAACTAGTTCGATGGAAGAAAAAAAAAGGAACATTTTGCGTTAATATAGTTTTAAATTTGGTTTTCAATTTCAATGCTCAGCTTTAATAATTACGTCTAGGATCTCTTCGATTCACGTGCCAAATCCACAGATGGAGCATCAGTTACAGTGGGCGTAAATGAAGGCGTATGTGGCACGGTACCCGACTTATCTGGTAAGGCGTTTTATAGTATATAATCTCCCTCCCCAGCATTCCGTCATCGCGTCTGGTCTTCCATGCTAACAACGCAAGATAATTCCCTAATTATGTATCAACCCCTCAGATGAATTGTTTTATATTGGATGATTTACATCCCCTGTTTTTTGCTTGGGGATGTGAAATATCAGATACCGACACATTTAATTGATACAAAACAGCCCACAAAATTGGTAACTCAATGGGGAGTCGTCGAAATGCGTGTTTTGTGTATTTGTAGGAAATATTTATTTCAATTTAAATCAATTCAAGTTATTACTAACAAGAAAGGAAATGAGAAGATATTGATAGTTAACCGCATCTGGATTAAACGAAATTATATTGACTACGAAGCATAGAATATAAATCTACTGAAACAATGGCAATCAAAATGGAAATGACTCAAATTTTGTTCTTGACGTGTAATAGTCACTGGCGAGGAAGGATAAACTGATTAACAATTCAATATAAACGGATTTTCGATATCGAACCGATGAAAGTAGATATAATAATCGCTGCTAAGTTTTAATTAACATTTCAAAAGATTAAAAGGGCGACCTAACAAACAAACTAAATAGATCATTCAGGGTTTCAGGCTTCGACAGAAACCAACACAACATAGAGATGTCACACATGTGCACTAGGTCAAATCTCTCCGTCCCTGTGTTCACTCTGCTCCGGTTGAACGCCTAATGGAAGGGACAAAGATTTCTCCTTGACCTCCAAAACATCGACGAACCTTTGTGCCAGGTCACGCCACTTTGAGCTTTCGGCCATCATTTTGTTTGCTTTGTCATACATTTGGCGAACGGTCGCTTCACACTGTTGCTGCTCCCTGCGCAGCAACTGTTCCTCCAGACGCCGTGCTTTCTCCTCTTCCTCCAGTTGATCCTCCTTTTTGTTCAACTTGACCATTAACTTCAACCTCTCAGACCTGACCTCGAAGAGTTCCTCTGATATTTTTTCAAGCCTAGCCTCCCAAATTTCCTCCCTCCTGACAAGTTCGGCCTCAACAAAGTCACATACCAGGAACTTTTCATCTGTACGGACGATGTCGATCAGATTGGACATCGGCTATTCCGTGAGGTAGACGGGACTAACGGCGTGGTCGGTGACGGTCTCCTTCGACATTTTCTCGGAAGTCCACAATGGAGAGAGCAGTGGAGGGTGGCAGAAATAAGGAGGGGGATAAGGATGGACGGAGAGGTGAGAGAAGGAGATACGGCAGAGAAGAATTGGGAAAGAAGCATTGGGAGGGATAGGGTTTGTCATTAACATGCACGTATACATATATAGTGTAGGCCCTATAGTGTAAAGTGAGAAGCTGCTTCGAATACTTTTTTTTTCCATAGAAAATGAGTAATTAATGTACTTCGTCTTTTTTGGAAAAATAAACGATTTATATTTAAGGAAAAAGAAGGGATAACAAGTTTAATATAGTTTTAAATTTAAATTTAAAATTATTTTTCAGTGTTCAGCTTTTAAAATTACGTTTATGATGTCTTTGATTCTCGTGCCAAACCCAAAAACGAAGCATCGGTTACAGTGGGCGTAAATGAAGGCGTATGTGGCACGGTACCTGACTTATCTGGTGAGCCGTTTTGCAGTATATAAGTTCACTACCTAGTTTTACTTCATCGCGTCTGGTGATCCATACTAACGAAGGTCCTCCTATAACCTTCCGCTTCCACCACGTATTCACTAAATTTAAATCAAATAGGATGAAATTTGGTGCAACTTCCGAGAAAGGCAAAAGGAAAAAGAAGGCCGGATATGGGAGAACGAAAGGGAAAGGGAAAGTGGTGACCCCACTCGTCTGTCTGCTGACTCTTCTGCCTCGCGAAATATGGGAGAGAATTGCAGCAAGGGTTACGTTGGCCTCGATCTATGATCTGTTTAACATGCAGGCGACCTGCAAGGTGTTTCTGGACGCAGCCCATTCATCTGCGGTGTACAAGGTGACCTCCATGGCGGAGATACCCGTCGTGTTCAGTTATGACATGGAGGACCGTCCTGAGGATGTGTTCCTTTTTAAAAGCGCGCGCGTAGGAAATCCGGCCGCTATATTCCGTATAGGGATGACGGAATTCTTCTGGATGGGCCGAGAAGTTGGTGGGTGCGACACCCTGCTTGAGGCCGCCGATGCGGGTGACGTCCAAGGCCGCTACATGTGTGCGATGCTGCTACTAATGCCAGGTGTTGGGGACGAGGCGGACGCTGGCAAGGGGGTTGAAATGTATGCGGACGTACTGGCTGCTGGAAAAATTGAATTGTGCAGAGAACTCTTCGGGCAGTTGTTCGCAAATCCGCTGATTGGGGTCCACCCGTCGGATCCAGGGAAGCCCATAGTCTGCCGGTCAAGCGTCTGCCCGAGGCGCGGGACCATGGGTGCCGCCAACGATTCGTCGAGTGTGTCATGCGTCCAATGCCTTGCCGAGTTTGAGGTGTTACATTTCCTTAGTCTGTTTACTTTTAGATGAAGCTTCTTTGTAACCAAAGTTGAATGTATTTCATTGCTAATGATTCGTGTGGTTGAGTTGTTTGGCTTTGTAAATTTCCGCTTTCGTGGGTCATACAAATGACATATTCGAACCGATGCATATCACCGTGTTTTAACTTTTAAACTCTCCCACGCATAACCTTCGATAGAAGTACTATTACATAACTTCATTAGCTAATAGGCCAAGCAGAATATAAAAAAAAAACAAACACACTAGAACAGTTCAATATTAGCATTGGGCCTAAATAGTACAATACTAGACCTAAACATACATTACCGGGGAGGGGAGGGGTCGGTTTAGGGTGTCTCCATCCTGTTGTTGCACTGACCCCTAAGACCCGGGACTTCACCTGTCCAGCAAAACGACGGCCAGCTGCCGTATCATTTCTCCCAGTTGAGTCCTGAGTTCATCTCTCTCTCTCTCTCTCTCTCTCTCTCTCTCTCTCTCTCTCTCTCTCTCTCTCTCTCCATCTAGGATACACGGTACTCGATCGATGCAACGGCCCGTTGTATGTCCTCAATCGATTGGCTGGCTGCATGTGATGTAACTTTGTTAGCAACGTATTGATACCGACGCAAGTAACTAGACGTGGAGGTGTCGCAAGAACACATTTTTCGCTTACCAGATGCACCTGGTTCCGCCGCGGAACTATTTCTAACCGTCGTTTCGTGCTGTTCGCCGTGAACGAAGAATCGATTGAAGTCAGTTGGTGGCGGGAGCTCGCTGCCCAGAACCGGAACAGGCGGAGTCGTCGTCATCGTCGAATCGTCCCGTCCGCCGCGAACGAATTGATTGAACCCTGACGACGGTGGGAGCTCGTTGCCCAGCACCGTTACAGGCGATGCGTTCACCTGGAAGTAGTCGTTCCAGGCATTCACGGCCTCTTGGTAACTCCGGTAACGAAGAAGCAGGTTCCATGGAAAGCCATCCACCTGAGTCGTTGCCGTCTCACTGTTGGGGTATATTCCGGGTATCCTCCCCCTAAAGACGACATACCAGACACCTTCTGTGCGCATTGCCATCCGACTGTTAGAGGAGATCTGGTACACCCTTGAGAGGGAGAGGTGGTTAGGGTTGATGGTGGAATATACAGTTTATTGTTTTTTCTCTCACCTGGAGGCTAAGAAATGGAAGAGTAAACAAATAAAGCAACTAGAGTGGTCAGAACTCAGGAGTAGGGGTGCAGGGACTCTAGGTTCACGAATAGTGGTGTAATTGCACCAGCAAAGAACAAATAAATAACATTTATCTTATTCTTTTATCAATATAATTATTATGCTATCTGAACGCATCGATAAACGGAAACATCTAGGAAAACGTATGCAGTACTGAACCTCAACCCCCTAACCCCCTCCCCCCCATGGCATTATATGAAAAGGCAAAATGCCACAAGCTCAGTCGTCTATCCTCTTCATAATCTTCGATAATCCCTCGACGAAGTTCTTGCAAATGGCCGGAAGTCTCGAGAAGGACACTAAGAAAGTGGACGTATCCGTTCAGCACGAATGCCCGCTGAATCTCCTTCCTCGCGAAATTTGGTCGATTATTGCCACCAAGGTTGCACCGACTTCGATTGAGGATCTGTTCAACATGCAGGCGACGTGTAAGGTTTTCCTCGGTGCGGCGAGATCAGACGCTGTATACAAGCATGTGATGATGTCTTATAAATCGCTAGCGCGATTTTTACTTAACCTCGATGGGCCTGAAAGGAGATTCCTTGATCGCTGCGTGGAAGTGGGAAATGTGGATGCTATAGTTCGACATGGGTTCGTGGAATATCTCCGGTTTGGTCGCCGTGACAAAGGCATGGAACTGCTTGCTAGGGCCTCAACGGAGGGCAGCGTCGAAGCAGGTTACCTGTCTTCCATGTTGTTAATGTTTGATCACGAAGACGAGGAAGACATGGTTAGGGGTGTTCAAATGATGGTGGGTTTTATCATTTCTGGCCAGCTAGAGAGCTATACCAATTTCTTGACGGACGTTTGCAAAGATAACAAGGTTATCTTAAATGAATTGTTTGCACGCATCTGAACGACCGTGACTGTTCACCACTCACGCCAATCCTCCCCAACTGTACTATTGAGCGATTTGTCCAGTGTGTCATGTGTGCAATGCCTGGCCGAATACGAGGTGTGGAAGTTCCTGGGGACTTATTGCGTTTAAGTAGTTTTCTAAACCCCGATGATGAAGGTTTTTTAGGAGTTTTTATTATGTAATTGCACTTAATGTATGTTTTATTATATAACATGAGAGGGAATTAATTTGAATTTTGTTTCGATCAATGGCTTCACATGCTCTGTTCGTTCGAGCAATCTATTTTGAAAGATGTATTTCCTATAATTTCATATAATATTAGGATATCAAAAACTAACATGAGACTATGTCTGTATTCCTTTGTTTTATTATGTAGTGTATAGTGTAAAATGACGGTACGTGTACTTAAATCAGTAGAAACTCGTAAACATTTACGAAAATCCAACGCGCTGCCTCTGGTATTTGGCTCTGATCTCAACAGATTAAAGTATATATAATCATATTATACGAGTTTAAGTTCCAGTACAGAAGATCAAATGGGCGACAGAACAAAAAAAAAAGGAAATAAAAGCATCATACATGCCTCGACGAAAAAAACGACATTAAGATATCAAGTATGTGCAGCACATCAAATACCTCCGGCCCCGTCTTCATTCTGCCCGGCCGGATGACGATCCCGACGGAGCAAAAACTTTTGCCTTTCCTCCACAACGTCCAGCCGGCGTTCCAGGTCACACCACAGAAGAGACTCAACCCGTTCCTGTTCAAGGCGCTTGGCAATTTCTGCCTGTAATTCCTTCTCAGTGAGAACCAACTATTGAAGGAGCACTGATAAACCACTATTTTATGGTTTATCTTGTGCTCAATTGAGTGGATTTTATCAACTCTTTACCCACTTATTCATACTATTTGCATGTTTTACATTCCCCTTCCTAATTATGTGCTTCGATTGAAAACATGCTTCTTTGGACTTATATTTGCTTATTATTAATCCTCTCTTATCACCATTAGATGCCTTGATATGTGTGTTAAGTGTTTTCAGAGATTACAGGGCAGGAATGGCTCAGAGGATGAAAAGAAAACATGCAAAAGTGGAAGGAATACAAGAAGTTGGAGAAACTGCTAAGCTGTCCAGCCTGACCTCTTCGCACTCAAACGGCTATAACTTTAGCTACAAAAGTCCAAATGGCGCGGTTCCAGTTGCGTTGGAAAGCTAACGTCCGGGGCTTCGATTTGATATATAATATGCCATAGTGGCTCTGACGCTAGGCGACGCGACCGCGTGATCCATGCGGCCGCGTCGCAAGTGACGAAAATCAGCGAAGTTAAATTTGCAACCAGCGAATTCTGGGCTGTTTCTGACCCAGTTCTCGACCCAGAAAACACAGATTAGAGGCTATAAAGTGGGGGAATGCATCCATTCATTATCATGCACTCATAATTCACTTCTCATGATTTAGATTTAGTTTGAGAGGGGTTCTCTCCTCTCTCTCTTAGGATTTAGGATTTCTCTTAGTTTTAGGAGTGACTCTCAATCCCAGGTTCTTTATTTTTATTTATTTTTCCAATTAAATTTATGAACTCTTTCATGTTATGATTTTCTTTGAATTAATATTATTTGAGATATTTCAGTTATTATTGCTTTCTTTTAATTACATGATTATTGCTTCCCATCTGAAGGCATTTTTATTTGAGCAGTTTCAATTTTCTTTCCTTTTGGCTTTGGTTAAATAATTGGTGACTCTAGAGTTATCAAACTCATTGTTGATTGAAAATTGGAATTCATCCACTTAACTTACCTTCATAGTTAGAGGTTAACAAAGTGGGAGAAAAATCCAATTCTGATCACAATTGATAAGGATAACTAGGAAAGGACCTCCAGTTCTTATACCTTGCCAAAGGTTTATTTTACAGCTATTATTATTTTATTTTACTTGTCATATAATATATTCGCACCTTACTTCCAAAACCCCAATTTTACCTTTTTCATAGCCAATAATAAGAACATACCTCCCTGCAATTCCTTGAGAAGACGACCCGAGGTTTAAATACTCGGTTAACAATTTTAAAGGGGTTCGTTACTTGTGACAACCAAAACGTTTGTATGAAAGGACTTTTGAAGGTTTAGAAACTATACTTGCAACGAGGATTTATCCGCAATTTTCTAGACCACGCAAAAGTTCTCTCATCAATTTTTGGCGCCGTTGCCGGGGAGTTGCAATAGAGTGCTTATTTTATTAATTAGAATTTATTTATTTGCATTTTCTTTAATTTTGCTACTATGAGCTGCGTGTTTCTTCTGTCAAATGACACGTTCACTTCCTGATCCGCGCTTGCTAATATTCAATCCTGAAATTGAAAGAACAATTTCACGAATAAGGCGAGAACAGCGTAGGTTAGTCCGCTCTGAGGGCGGACCTGAAAGTGAATCTGGGGAAGAAACCAGCCCCCGTTCTACTGATTCGGTTGTTTTACGTGCAGAAATCATGGCAGCTAGAAGAATTACTATTCAGGAGGAAGGAGCTCCTGATTTTACACTGCAACCGTTTCAAGCGCATCATCCAGTGGTAGCTACGGATTTTGAAATAAAGACCGCACTGCTAAATTTGATGCCGAAGTTTCATGGCCTACCTGCTCAAGAGCCTATCAAGCACTTGAGAGATTTCCAGGCAGCTTGTTCTATTGTCAAGTGTGATGGCGCTGATGAAACTTCAATTCTGCTGAAAGCTTTTTCGTTCTCTCTTGAGGGAAAAGCAAGAGAGTGGTACTACACTCAACCTCTAGGAAACGTATCCAACTGGGATACACTCAGAAAGGAGTTCCTGGAGAAATTCTTCCCATCTGAAGTTACTGATAAACTGAGGAAGGATATCTCTACAATTGTTCAGGATGACAATGAGACTCTCTTTGAATACTGGGAGCACTTCAACAATCTTCTGGAAGCATGCCCCCACTACATGATTGACAAGATCGTGCTACTCAGCTACGTCACACAAGGTATGAGACCCCAAGATAAGACCACATTGGAAAGTGCCAGCAATGGGTCTATGAAGAAGTACAAGACCACTGATGAAGCTTGGCAATTGATCAGTGATTTAGCTGAATCTACTCAGAACCACAGACAGAAGCAAGGCCGTTCAAGGGCCGTTGCAGAAGTATCTTCTGGCATAGAGACTGCTGCTCTAAATCGAAGCATCTGTGAAATGACCAACCTGCTGAAGCAAATGCAGTTAAATCAACAAGCTCAGCAAACTCAACCGCAGCAAAACCAACAACTAGTTCCACAAAGAATTTGCGGAATTTGTGCTGATTACAGCCATTATACTGATGAATGCCCGTAGCTCCAACAAGAAGACAACATGGTGGCATCCACTCACAACTTCTATGACCGCCCCAACCAAGGGTACAATCAAAGTGGAATTAATAACCATGGATGGCAGGACAATTCAAACCAGAATTGGAGGGATAACAATAATAGGGGAGGCAGAGATAATCAGGGAAATCAGAGGTGGAATAATTACAACAACAGGCAGCAAAATCAACCATACCGAGCACCTCACCTGAGGCAAAACCAAGGACCACCGAACAATCAGCAGCAAACCTCTCAATTTACTCATTCTTTTGTATCTTCTAATGAAGAATTATTACAGGCTTTTGAGAAAAGACAACTGGCCATGGAAAATACCATCGTGAACAGTATTAACGCCAGTCTGAATGGTTTCACCTCTACTCTACAAGCTTTTATGACACAACTTGGTTCAGCACAAAATTCCAGTAACCAACCTTCAAGCACCACTGGAATCCCCTCTCAACCATTACCCAATCCAAAGGGAGGAATTAATGCCATCACCCTGAGGTCCGGAACCACACTGCAGGAGAGGAATCAGGAGGAACCAAGCTCACCAGAATACGCCTCAGCTGAAGAGGTGATAGAAATCGAAGATGTTGAAGAGGAAGAGGATATACAGGACATAGCTGAAGAAGAGATAGCTCAACCACAGGAAGAGGCACAAAAAGGTGCAGGCACCACAGAAAACACTACTCCCGTTCCATTTCCACAACTTGCAAGGAAGCCTAGGAAGCAGCTGGAACCTGATCCTAAAATGGTAGAAATATTCAAAAAGGTTGAGGTAACTGTTCCCCTTTTTGATGTTATTCAGCAGGTACTTAAATATGCAAAGTTTCTAAAAGACTTATGTATCCATAAAGATAAAATTACTGAATTAGAAACTATTCCTTTAGGTAGTTCTATATCTGCTTTAATGGGAGGATTACCTGAAAAATGTAGTGATCCAGGTCCTTGCATAGTTAGTTGTACTATTGGTGGAGTAGTAATTTATGATTGCATGTGTGATTTAGGAGCATGTGTCAGTATAATGCCTTTGTCTATATATGATGTTTTAAGGCTCCCTCCCTTAAAAAGGTCGGCAGCTCGTTTTGTATTAGCAGATAAAAGCATTATTACAGTTGCTGGAGTTGCTGAAGATGTTTTGGTGAACATTAAAGGGCTCACATTTCCCACTAATTTTTATATCTTGGAGATGCCCCATAATGATTCAGATAAGCCATCATCAATCCTACTTGGAAGACCATTCCTGAAGACATCAAAATTCAAATTGGATGCTTTTTCAGGGACATACCCCTTTGAAATAGATGGCCGCATAGTAATCTTCAATCTGAATGGAGTCATTGACAACCCCCTAGAAGATCGTTCTATCTTCCAGTGTGATGTCATAGATGAAAGTGTGGCTGAAGTTCAAAAGGAAGAGTTTGAAGAGAGGCACACTGGACAAGGTCCAAGTGTGGGGACCTTCTTAACTGACAATGAGGACACTTCGCCATTTTCACAAGCCCCAGATAACCCATAGCCTGTCCATGATCAAAAGTTAGAATTGAAACCTCTCCCTCCACATCTCAAATATGCTTACCTTGAGGATGAGCAGAAGCTCCGGTTATTATTGCAAGAGAACTGACTTCTCAATAAGAAGAACAGCTACTTGATGTGTTGAGGAAGCATAAGAAAGCAATAGGGTGGAGTTTGGCAGACACAGTGGGAATCAACCCTCGAATATGCGAGCACAGAATATTTTTAGAAGAGGGAGCAAGACCTGTCCGTCAACCACAAAGAAGATTGAATCCTACCATCTTGGAAGTTGTCAAAAAGGAAGTGACCAGACTATTGGAGGCCGGTATCATATATCCCATTTCAGACAGTGAATGGGTAAGCCCAGTGCAAGTGGTGCCCAAGAAGTCCGGAGTCACTACAGTGAAAAATGAGCATGGAGAGCTCATAGCAGCTAGAGTTCAAAATGCTTGGAGAGTCTGCATTGATTACAAACGTCTCAACCAAGCTACTCGTAAGGATCACTATCCACTTCCATTCATTGATCAACTGCTGGATCGCCTGTCAGGTAAATCACATTATTGCTTTTTAGATGGTTACACAGGTTATTTCCAGATTCATATAGCTCCTGAAGATCAGGAAAAGACTACTTTTACATGTCCTTTTGGGACCTATGCTTATAAAAGAATGCCCTTTGGCTTGTGCAATGCACTAGCTACTTTCCAAAGGTGCATGATGAGTCTTTTCTCTGATCTTATTGAGGACTGTATGGAAGTTTTTATGGACGATTTTAGCGTTTATGGTGATTCTTTTAACCTTTGCTTAGATGGATTATCTAGAGTATTAGATAGATGCATTAATACAAACCTTGTATTGAATTTCGAAAAATGCCACTTTATGGTAAAGCAAGGGATTGTATTGGGACATGTGGTATCTAATAATGGCATTTCTGTAGTCCCAGCAAAGGTGAATGTTATTTCTAGTTTACCTTACCCCTCCTCTGTGAGGGAAGTCCGTTCGTTCCTTGGCCATGCAGGTTTCTACAGGAGATTTATTAAGGACTTTAGTAAGGTGGCACTTCCCTTATCCAGATTACTATAAAAGGATATTGAGTTCGAGTTCAGTGAGGATTGCAAACAAGCATTTGATAAGCTAAAGACTGCTCTAACTCAAGCTCCAATTGTGAGAGGACCCGATTGGAGCCAGCCATTTGAAATCATGTGCGATGCTTCCAACCATGCAGTAGGAGCAGCACTGGCTCAGCGTGAAGGTAAAAATCCTTTTGTTATTGCCTATGCGTCTAAGACTTTAGACATTGCCCAGTCCAATTATACCACTACTGAGAAAGAGCTACTCGCTATTGTTTTTGCTCTGGATAAATTCCGGGCTTATTTACTTGGTACTAGAGTAGTAGTGTCTTCGGACCATGTAGCTCTAAAGTATCTATTGGCTATTCAGCAGCAGTTCGAAAGGTTGACCTATTCGGGAATCTCCGGATCTACGCTTATTTTCAACTCCCCGAAGCATTTCGTCGCTTACTACGCCCTTCCTCGTCTCTGGGTGCCTAGGTATCCACCATAAGCCTTTCCTCGTTTGAACCTCGCCCTTAACTTGAAGGCTATGCCATCCTAAGGTGCTGCTAGATGGAAGGATCTTATCAACGTCCATGAATAATAAATCATAGCATAGATCAAACTGCCGAATCGGAAAAATTGGGTGCTATCATATAGCATAGCTTTGTATCGGCTAAGTTCACGAGTTGGAGATAAGCGGACTCGAACCGCTGACATCCGCCACAGGGTAAACCACCGCCTCTCAGGCCCCGACTGATTCTACCATAGAGGCCAACGATAGACAATAACTCCCCCCCGAACACAGCTTACAACTTTCATCGTACTGTGCTCTCCAAAGAGCAACTCTTCTCAAAATCTCAAAAGGTGCTGAGTTGGAATCCCATTCTAACTAAGGATTCTTGTGGTTCCGGAGGATCCAGCTACAGGAGAACCGGGAACGGAGAGCCCCCCTTTTCGTTGGATCAATTCTTAGAAAATCTCCAATCAGACCATTTATATTTACTTCAACAAAAGAAGCACGGGATTCTTCTATCGAAGAACTTTTTTTATCTCGATCCCAATTCAATACTAAACAAGTTCGAACTAATTGAATGCTTGTGTGAGAAATTTTACGAATTGATTTCCCATTTCCATAAAGAATATAATTGAGAGCTTTAAGCTCCAAATTATCCCTTTCCCGGAACAGATCTTGTGGAAAACGTTTGACTAAATTGATACCGTTTGTAATTTCATATAGAATTACAGGTCGAACCAAAACAAAATACTTTTTCTTGATAATTGTGATCCATTGGACAGAGATCCAATTTTTAATTTTTTTTGATTCCTTTGAATCTTTTTTTAACCTTTCGGGTTGTATCAAAATACCACTGTGTCGGTATACGACCTCTTAGAGGTTCTAACCAGGGAGCACGTAGATCCCAAAAACGCATAGTTTCTCCCCCAAAAATTACTTCTCCGGTCGGGGAACGCATTAAATATTTACCTAAACCGGTAGGTCCCTGAGCGGATCCTACATTAGCCCCAAGACGTTGGTCTCTAACTAGAAAAGTAAATGCTTGAGCTTGAGAAGCTTCTGGACCAGTGGGCCCGTAAAATTCACTCGGATAAGCGGTATTATTAAACCAGATAAAGCAACAAGCAATAAAGCCAAAAACAGATAAAGCACCTAAACTATAAGACAAATAAGCTTCTCCGGACCATACAAGTGCACGCCGAGCCCACGCAATATGTATCCATATGTATCTATGAGATCGAGTATGGAATTCTGTTTACTCACTTTGAAATTGAGTATCCGTTTCCCCCCTTTTCTTGCTAGGATTGGAAATCCTGTATTTTACATATCCATACGATTGAGTCCTTGGATTTCCGAAATAGTGTAAAGTGCTTCGAATCATTGCTATTTGACTCGGACCTATTCTAAAAAAGTTGAGGCATTTCGAATTTTTTGTTGACACGGACAAAGTCAAGGAAAACCTCTGAAATTATTTCAATATTGGACCTTGGACATATCATAGTTCCGAATCGAATCTCTTTAGAAAGATCGTTTATAAATAGAAAAATTTTGATGATCCATTTTGCTCTTTCTTTTAAAAAATTTATAAACAATTTTGTTCTTGGTGTCCTTACCCATAGGAAAATAAATGTTACCCTTTACTTACTTTTGATATAATCAGCATGCTCCGTGTTCTATATTTTCTAATATATATTAGAGTAATATAATTTGAAAATATTTTAGTTAAAATTAAAGAAAGATATCTAGTATATTTATATATCTTTAATAGAAAGATATCTATATAATATCTTATTTATATATTTCTTTTTATATTTCTATATTTATTTTTAATAAAGAGCGGAGTTAATATGAATACAGACCAAACTAAAGATATTAAGCATAACAAACATTTTGTTCTTTAAAATTTGTACAAACTTTATTTATTGTCAAAATCTTTATTGTATATTTTTGTACATATAAAATATATATATTCTAATATATTAATAAAATATAATATTAGAATTATTAAAATAGAAAATATTGCTTTTTATGAATATATATAATATTTTATATATTAAATTATGAATATATTTAATAAAATTAAATGAAATAAATATATATTATAGATAATATATATAATAATAATTAAACCAAGACTTATACGTTGGATACTGCTGTTACAAGAGTTTGATTTAGAAATCAAGGATAGGAGTGGTAATCAAAATTTAGTTGCAGACCACTTGAGTCGCCTTGAACATATTAAGGATGATTCTACTCCTATAGATGATAATTTTCCTTTTGACAACCTGCAAGCAGTATCTGAAGTAGTCCCTTGGTATGCACCTATTGCTAATTATTTAGTTAGCCGCACATTTCCTCCACATTTTTCTAAACATCAAAGAGACAAGCTGAAAAGCGAGTCTAAATATTATATATGGGATGACCCATATTTATGGAGATGTGGTGCTGACCAGATAATTAGACGTTGTATACCTCAATCAGAATTCCAGTCTATTTTAGAAGCCTGTCACTCATCTGAAAGTGGAGGACATTTTGGCCCTCAACGAACAGCTAGAAAAATCTTAGACTGTGAATTCTGGTGGCCTACTCTTTTTAGAGATGCTGTTGAGTTTTGTAAATCTTGTCACCCATGCCAGAAATTTGGTAACATATCCAAGAGGGATGAGATGCCTCAACAATATATGCTTTTCTGTGAAATTTTTGATGTTTGGGGCATTGACTTCATGGGTCCATTTCCAAATTCTAGTGGATATTTTTATATATTGTTAGCTGTAGATTATGTTTCCAAATGGGTGGAAGCAATTCCTACCCGCACTCATGATGCTAACACTGTTGTTTCCTTTGTGAGAAACCATATTATATGCCGCTTTGGATCACCACGAGCGATCGTGAGCGATCAAGGCACCCATTTTTGTAACAGGAGACTAACCGGATTGATGAAGAGGCATGGGATAATCAATAAAGTTGCAACAGCTTACTGATAGCGCGAAATTGTGATCACTACTTTTCACAAATCAATTAATCCCCGGTGATGAACCCAAAAACTTGGTGTTCAATACCATGGCATAAACACAACTTCGCACAACTAACCAGCAAGTGTACTGGGTCGTCCAAGTAATAAACCTTACGCGAGTAAGGGTCGATCCCACAGAGATTGTTGGTATGAAGCAAGCTATGGTCACCTTGTAAATCTTAGTCAGGCAAACTCAAATGGATATGGGTGATATACGAATAAAACATAAAGATAAAGATAGAGATACTTATGTAATTCATTGGTGGGAATTTCAGACAAGCGTATGGAGAGGCTTGGTCCCTTCCGTCTCTCTGCTTTCCTACTGTCTTCATCCAATCCTTCTTACTCCTTTCCATGGCAAGCTTATGCAAGGGTTTCACCGTTGTCAGTGGCTACCTCCCATCCTCTCAGTGGAAATGTTCAACGCACCCTGTCACGGCACGGCTATCCATCTGTCGGTTCTCAATCAGGCCGGAATAGAATCCAGTGATTCTTTTGCGTCTGTCACTAACGCCCCGCCCTCAGGAGTTTGAAGCTCGTCACAGTCATTCAATCATTGAATCCTACTCAGAATACCACAGACAAGGTTAGACCTTCCGGATTCTCTTGAATGCCGCCATCAGTTCTAGCCTATACCACGAAGATTCCGGTTAAAGAATCCAAGAGATATCCACCCAATCTAAGGTAGAACGGAGGTGGTTGTCAGGCACACGTTCATAGGTGAGAATGATGATGAGTGTCACGGATCATCACATTCATCAAGTTGAAGAACAAGTGATATCTTGGAACAAGAACAAGCGGAATTGAATAAGAGAACAATAGTAATTGCATTAATACTCGAGGTATAGCAGAGCTCCACACCTTAATCTATGGTGTGTAGAAACTCCACCGTTGAAAATACATAAGAACAAGGTCTAGGCATGGCCGAATGGCCAGCCTCCCAAAGAGGGTTCAATCATAAAAACATAATCAAAAGATCTCCAAAGCTCTTCAATACAATAGTAAAAGGTCCTACTTATAGAAAACTAGTAGCCTAGGGTGTACAGAGATAAGTAAATGACATAAAAATCCACTTCCGGGCCCACTTGGTGTGTGCTTGGGCTGAGCACTGAAGCGTTTTCGTGTAGAGACTCTTCTTGGAGTTAAACGCCAGCTTTTATGCCAGTTTGGGCGTTTAACGCCCACTTTGGTGCCAGTTCCGGCATTTAACGCTGGGAATTCTAAGGGTGACTTTGAATGCCGGTTTGGGCCATCAAATCTTGAGCAAAGTATGGACTATCATATATTGTTGGAAAGCCCAGGATGTCTACTTTCCAACGCCGTTGAGAGCGCGCCAATTGGGCTTTTGTAGCTGCAGAAAATCTACTTCGAGTGCAGGGAGGTCAGAATCCAACAGCATCTGCAGTCCTTTTTAGTCTCTGAATCAGATTTTTACTCAGGTCCCTCATTTCAGCCAGAAAATACCTGAAATCACAGAAAACCACACAAACTCATAGTAAAGTCCAGAAAAGTGAATTTTAACTAAAAACTAATAAAAATATACTAAAAACTAACTAGATCATACTAAAAACATACTAAAAATAATGCCAAAAAGCGTACAAATTATCCTCTCATCACAACACCAAACTTAAATTGTTGCTTGTCCTCAAGCAACTGAAAATCAAGTAAGATAAAAAGAAGAGAATATGCAATGAATTCCAAAAACATCTATGAAGATCAGTATTAATTAGATGAGCGGGGCTTTTAGCTTTTTTCCTCTGAACAGTTTTGGCATCTCACTCTATCCTTTGAAATTCAGAATGGTTGGCTTCTTTAGGAACTCAGAATCCAGATAGTGTCATTGATTCTCCTAGTTAAGTATGATGATTCTTGAACACAGCTACTTATTGAGTCTTGGCCGTGGCCCAAAGCACTCTGTCTTCCAGTATTACCACCGGATACATACATGCCACAGACACATAATTGGGTGAACCTTTTCAGATTGTGACTCAGCTTTGCTAGAGTCCCCAATTAGAGGTGTCCAGGGTTCTTAAGCACACTCTTTTTGCCTTGGATCACAACTTTATTTCTTTCTTTTTTTCTTTCTTTTTTCTTTTTCTCCCCTTCTCTTTTTTTTTCGAAATTTTTTTTCCATTGCTTTTTCTTGCTTCAAGAATCTTTTTTTATGATTTTTCAGATCCTCAGTAACATGTCTCCTTTTTCATCATTCTTTCAAGAGCCAACATTCATGAACCACAATTTCAAAAGACATATGCACTGTTTAAGCATACATTCAGAAAACAAAAGCATTGCCACCACATCAAAATAATTAAACTGTTATAAAATTCAAAATTCATGCAATTCTTTTCTTTTTCAATTAAGAACATTTTTATTTAAGAGAGGTGATGGATTCATAGGACATTCATAACTTTAAGGCATAGACACTAAGACACTAATGATCACAAGACACAAACATAGATAAACATAAGCACTAAAATTCGAAAAAACAGGAAAATAAAGAACAAGGAAATTAAAGAACGGGTCCACCTTAGTGATGGCGGCTTGTTCTTCCTCTTGAAGCTCCTAAGGAGTGCTTGAGCTCCTCAATGTCCCTTCCTTGTCTTTGTTGTTCCTCTCTCATGATTCTTTGATCTTCTCTAATTTCATGGAGGAGGACGGAGTGTTCTTGATGCTCCACCCTTAGTTGTCCCATGTTGGAACTCAATTCTCCTAGGGAGGTGTTTAGTTGCTCCCAATAGTTTTGTGGAGGAAAGTGCATCCCTTGAGGCATCTCAGGGATTTGATGATGAGAGGGGTCTCTTGTTTACTCCATCCTCTTCTTAGTGATGGGCTTGTCCTCATCAATGGGGATGTCTTCCTCTATGTCAACTCCAACTGAATAACAGAGGTGACAAATGAGATGAGGAAAGGCTAACCTTGCCAAGGTAGAGGACTTGTCCGCCACCTTGTAAAGTTCTTGAGCTATAACCTCATGAACTTCTATTTCTTCTCCAATCATGATGCTATGAATCATGATAGCCCGGTCTATAGTAACTTTGGACCGGTTGCAAGTGGGAATGTGATGAGCGGATAATTTATACGCTTTTTGGCATTGTTTTCATATAGATTTTAGTAAGTTTAAGCTACTTTTAGGGATGTTTTCACTAGTTTTGATGTTAAATTCACATTTCTGGACTTTACTATGAGTTTGTGTGTTTTTCTGTGATTTCAGGTAAATTCTGACTGAAATTGAGGGATTTGAGCAAAACTCTGAAGAAGGCTGACAAAAGGACTGCTGATGCTGTTGGAATCTGACCTCCCTGCACTCGAAATGGATTTTCTGGAGCTACAGAACTCCAATTGGCGCGCTCTCAACGGCGTTGGAAAGTAGACATCCAGGGCTTTCCAGCAATATATAATAGTCCATACTTTATTCGAAGAATGACGACGTAACTTGGCGTTAAACGCCAAGTACACGCTTCTGTCTGGAGTTAAACGCCAGAAAAACGTCATGATCCGGAGTTGAACGCCCAAAACACGTCATAACTCAGAGTTCAACGCCAAGATATGCCTTAGCACGTGAATTCATCAAGCTCAGCCCAAGCACACACCAAGTGGGCCCCGGAAGTGGATTTATGCATCAATTACTTACTCATGTAAACCGTAGCAGCTAGTCTAGTATATATAGGACATTTATCTATTGTATTAGACATCTTTTGACCATCTTTTGACCACTTTAAGTCTTTCATTATTCGGTCACTTGATCATGGAGAGGGCTGGCCATTCGGCCATGCCTGAACCCTTTGCTTATGTATTTTCAACGGTGGAGTTTCTGCACACCATAGATTAAGGGTGTGGAGCTCTGCTGTACCTCAAGTATTAATGAAATTCTATCTTCTTTTATTCAAATCTCTCTTATTCTTATTCCAAGATATTCATTCGTACCCAAGAACATGATGAATGTGATGAGTCAGATTACCCTCATTATCATTCTCACTTATGAATGCGCGTGATTGACAACCATGTCCGTTCTACATGCAACAGAGCTTGAATGCGTATCTCTTAGATTCCCCAACAGAATCTTCGTGGTATAAGTTAGATAGTTGGCGGCATTCATCTGGATCCGGAAAGTCCAACCTTGTCTGTGGTGTTCCGAGTAGGATCCTGGGAGTCCGGAAAGTCCAACCTTGTCTGTGGTGTTCCGAGTAGGATTCCGATCATGAGTGACCGTGACGTGCTTCAAACTTTAACCTGCTGGGCGTTGGTGACAGACGCAAAAGAGGGATTCTATTCCAGTAGGAGCGGGAACCAACCGGTGATTAGCCGTACTGTGACAGAGTGCGTTTGCATAGTTTTCACTGCGAGGATGGGATGTAGCCATCAGCCATGGGTGATGCCTCCAGACTGGTTAGCTGTGCGAGTGACAGCCGCACAGGTTATTTCCCCGTGAGGAATGAAAGTAGCCACAGTTGATGGTGAACCCCTATACAAAGCTTTCCATGGAAAGGAGTAAGAAGAATTGAGTAGAAGCAGTAGGAGAGCAGGCGTGCTTGAGCCATGCAGCAGCTGTATATACTTAAAAGATACCTCTACCAATGAATCTGCATAAGTGTTCTATCCCTTTTATTATTTCTTCTTTTTATTATTAATTATTCGAAAACCCATAAACTATTTTAATCTGCCTAACTGAGATTTGCAAGGTGACCATAGCTTGCTTCATACCAACAATCTCTGTGGATTCGACCCTTACTCACGTAAGGTTATTACTTGGACGACCCAGTACACTTGCTGGTTAGTTGAACGAGATTGTGAAGAAAATAAACAATGCCCTCAGAGTATACATCCTTTATAAATACATAACAAGTGATCACAATTTCGTCCACCAAGTTTTTGGCGCCGTTGCCGGGGATTGTTCGAGTATGGACAACTGACGGTTCATCTTGTTGCTCAGATTAGGTAATTTTCTTTTCAAAAATCTTTTTCAAAATTTTTCTTTTATTTTTCGTTTTTCCAAAAATGTTTTTCGAAAAAAATCAATAAAAATACAAAAAAAAAAATTAGAAAATCATAAAAATCAAAAATATTTTGTGTTTCTTGTTTGAGTCTTGTGTTAATTTTTAAGTTTGGTGTCAAGTGCATGCTTTTAAAATTTTTCTTGCATTTTTTTCGAAAATCCCATGCATTCATAGTGTTCTTCATGATCTTCAAGTTGTTCTTGACAAGTCTTCTTGTTTGATCTTGATGATTTCTTGTTTTGTGTCTTTCGTTGTTTTTCATGTGCATTTTTGCATTCATATTTTTCATGCATTAAAGATTTCTAAGTTTGGTGTCTTGCATGTTTTCTTTGCATTAAAAATTTTTTCAAAATTATGTTCTTGATGTTCATCATGATCTTCATAGTGTTCTTGGTGTTCATCTTGACATTCATAGCATTCTTGCATGCATCTTGTGTCTTGATCCAAAATTTTCATGTTTTGGGTCATTTTTGTGTTTTTCATTCAATATTTAAAAATCAAAAATATCTTTTCCTTATTTTCCTCCAAAATTTCAAAATTTTGGGTTGACTTGGTCAAAAATTTTTAAAAATTAGTTGTTTCTTACAAGTCAAGTCAAAATTTCAATTTTAAAAATCTTATCTTTTCAAAATCTTTTTCAAAAATCATATCTTTTTCATTTTCGAAAATTTCAAAAATATTTTTTCAAAATATTTTCAAAATCTTTTTCTTATCTTTTTATCCAATTTTTGAAAAATTAGCTAACAATTAATGTGATTGGTTCAAAAATTTGAAGTTTGTTACTTTCTTGTTAAGAAAGGTTCAATCTTTAAATTCTAGAATCTTATCTTGTAATTTCTTGTTAGTTAAGTCAATTTTAAAATTAAATCTTTTTCAAAATATCTTTTTCAAAATATATCTTTTTATCTTTCATCTTATCTTTTTCAAGAATTTTATCTTTTTCAAAATTTGATTTCAAAATATCTTATCTTTTTCTTATCTTCTTATCTTTTTCAAAATGTGATTTCAGATCTTTTTCAATCAACTAACTAACTTTTTGTTTCTTTCTTATCTTTTTCAAAACCAACTAACTACTTTTTCCTCTCTAATTTTCGAAAATATCTCACCCCTTTTTCAAAAATTCTTTTTAATTAACTAATTGTTTCATGTTTTAATTTTAATTATATTTTATCTTTAATTTTCGAAAATACTAACCCCTTTTTCAAAAATTAATTTCGAATTTCTCTTCTCTTTTCTTCTTTTATTTAATTATTTAATTACTAACACTTCTCTCCACCTCTCTTCATCCATAAACCGAACCTCCTCCTTCATTCTTCACCCCTTTCTTCTTCTACTAACATAAGGGAATCTCTATACTATGACATAGAGGATTCCTTTTTCTTTTCTTGTTTTCTTCTCTTTCATATGAGCAGGAACAGGGAAAAAGGCACTCTTGTTGAAGTTGATCCAGAACCTGAAAGGACTCTGAAGAGAAAATTAAGAGAAGCTAAATTACAACAATCCAGAAGCAACCTTTCAGAAATTTTCGAACAAGAGAAGGAGATGGCCGAAAATAATAATAATAATAATGCAAGGAGAATGCTTGGTGACTTCACAAAGCCAACATCCAAATTTGATGGAAGAAGCATCTCCATTCCTGCCATTGGAGCCAATAACTTTGAGCTTAAGCCTCAACTAGTTGCTTTGATGCAACAAAACTGCAAGTTTTATGGACTTCCATCTGAAGATCCTTATCAGTTCTTAACTGAATTCTTGCAAGTCTGTGATACTGTAAAGACGAATGGAGTTGATCCTGAAGTCTACAGACTCATGCTTTTCCCTTTTGCTGTAAGAGACAGAGCTAGAATATGGTTGGATTCACAACCTAAGGATAGCCTGGACTCCTGGGATAAGCTGGTCACTGCCTTCTTAGATAAGTTCTTTCCTCCTCAAAAGCTGAGCAAGCTGAGAGTGGATGTTCAAACCTTCAAACAAAAAGATGGTGAATCCCTCTATGAAGCTTGGGAAAGATACAAGCAGCTGACCAAGAGATGTCCATCTGACATGTTTTCTGAATGGACCCTACTAGATATATTCTATTATGGTCTCTCTGAATTTTCGAAAATGTCACTGGACCATTCTGCAGGTGGATCTATTCACCTGAAGAAAACGCCTGAAGAGGCTCAAGAACTCATTGACATGGTTGCAAACAACCAGTTCATGTATACCTCTGAGAGGAATTCCGTGAATAATGGGGTCCCTCAGAAGAAGGGAGTTCTTGAAATTGATGCTCTGAATGCCATACTGGCTCAGAACAAAGTGTTGACTCAACAGGTCAACATGATCTCTCAAAATCTGAATGGATTGCAACATGCATCCAACAGTACTAGAGAGGCAGCTTCTGAAGAAGCTTATGATCCTGAGAACCCTGCCATGGCAGAGGTTAATTACATGGGTGAACCATATGGAAATACCTATAACCCATCATGGAGAAATCATCCAAATTTCTCCTGGAAGGATCAACAAAAACCTCAACAAGGTTTTAACAATGGTGGACGCAATAGGCTGAATAATAGTAAGCCATATCCATCATCTTCTCAGCAACAGACAGAGAACTCTGAACAAAATAATTCTAAATTAGCCAATATAGTCTCTGATCTGTCAAAGGCCACTTTCAGTTTCATGAATGAAACCAGATCTTCCATTAGAAATCTGGAAGCACAAGTGGGTCAGCTGAGTAAGAAAGTTATTGAAACTCCTCCCAGTACTCTCCCAAGCAATACAGAAGAGAATCCAAAAGGAGAGTGCAAAGCCATTGACTTAGTCAACATGGCCGAATGCACTAGGGAGGAGGAGGACGAAAATTCCAGTGAGGAAGATCTCCTGGGACGTCCTCCAAGCAAGAAGGAGCTTCCTAATAAGGATCCTGAGGAATCTGAGGCTCACACAGAGACCATAGAGATTCCATTAAATCTCCTTCTGCCATTCATGAGCTCTAACTATTATTCATCCTCTGAAGAGGATGAAGATGTGACTGGTGAGCAAGTTGCTCAATATCTAGGAGCTATCATGAAACTGAATGCCAAGCTATTTGGTAATGAGACTTGGGAAAGTGAACCTCCCTTGTTCATTGGTGATTTGGATACTTGGATTCAGGAAACTCTACCTCAAAAGAGACATGATCCTGGCAAGTTCTTAATACCTTGCACCATTGGCACCATGAGCTTTGAAAAAGCTCTGTGTGATCTTGGGTCAGGGATAAACCTTATGCCACTCTCTGTAATGGAGAAGCTAGGAATCATTGAGGCACAACCTGCCTTGTTCTCATTACAATTGGCAGATAAGTCAGTGAGACAAGCTCATGGGATAGTAGAGGACGTGCTTATAAAAGTTGAAGACTTTTACATCCCTGCTGATTTCATAATCCTAGATACTAGGAAGGAAGATGATGAATGCATCATCCTAGGAAGACCTTTCCTAGCCACAGCAGAAGCTGTGATAGATGTCAACAGAGGAGAGTTAGTCCTTCAATTGAATGGAGAATACCTTGTGTTTCAAGCACATGGCCATCCCTCTGTGACAAAAGAGAGCAAGCATGAAGAGCTTCTCTCAATTCAAGGTCAAGAAGAGCCCACACAGTCAAACTCTAAGTTTGGTGTTGTGAAGCCACAACCAAACTCTAAGTTTGGTGTTCAAGCCCCATATCCAAACTCTAAGTTTGGTGTTGGGACTAGACAACATTGACTTGATTGCTCTGTGGCTCCATGAGAGCCACTGTCAAGCTATTGACATTAAAGAAGCGCTTGCTGGGAGGCAACCCAATTTTATTTATCTAATTTTATTTTATTTTGTTTCTTTGTTATTTTTGTGTTTAATTAGGTACATGATCATGAGGAGTCACGAAAAAATCAAAAAAATTAAAAACAGAGTCAAAAAAACAGAAGAAAAAAATTTTTCACCCTGGAGGACGCACGGGCCGGCGTTCAGCGCCCAGAAGATGCATCTGGCGGGCGTTCAACGCCAGAACAGAGCATCTTCCTGGCGCTGAACGCCCAAAACAAGCAACATCCTGGCGTTTAACGCCAGGATGCGCACGCAGAGGACAATCTGGCGCTGAACGCCAGAAACAAGCTTGAAACTGGCGTTCAACGCCAGAATCAAGCATCACATGGGCGTTTAACGCCCAGAACATGCACCAATGGGCGTTTGAACGCCAGAATGGTGCATGAAGGCAATTTACACGCCTATAGGGTGAAGGAATGGTATTTCTTTTCACCTCAGGACCTGTGGACCCCACAGGATCCCCACCTCAGGACCTGTGGACCCCACAGGATCCCCACCCACCTTTTCTTTTAATCCTATTCACACTCTCCTAATCCAAATCTCATTTTCAATGTCACCCTTCCCAAAAACCTTCACCAATCACATCAATTTCTCTTCCCAATTACCCCATGCACCATTCACATCAATTTCTCTTCCCAATTACCCCATGCACCATTCACATCAACCTCCTCTTCCCCATAAACCCCACCTACCCCCATTACATTCAAATTCAATTTCCCACCCATTCCCACCCAAAATGGCCGAAACCTAACCCCCCCTCCCTATAAATACCTCCCTTTTCTTCTTCATTTTCACACAACATAACCCCTTCTTCTCTACATAGCCGAACCCACTTCTCTCCCTCTCTTCCAAATTCTCTTCTTCTTCTTCTTCTACTCTTCTTTTCTTTTTGCTCGAGGACGAGCAAATTTTAAGTTTGGTGTGGTAAAAAGCCTAGCTTTTTATTTTTCATTCACCATCAATGGCACCCAAGACCGGAGTTTCCTCAAGAAAAGGAAAAGGGAAGGCAAAAGCTTCCACTTCCGAATCATGGGAAAAGGAGAGATTCATCTCCAAGAGCCACCAAGACCACTTCTATGATGTTGTGGCAAAGAAGAGGGTGATCCCTGAGGTCCCCTTCAAGCTCAAAAAGAATGAGTATCCGGAAATCCGACATGAGATCCAAAGAAGAGGGTGGGAAGTCATAACCAACCCCATGCAACAAGTCGGATTACTGATGGTTCAAGAGTTCTATGCTAATGCATGGATCACAAGGAACCATGATCAAAGTATGAACCCGAATCCAAAGAACTATCTCACAATGGTTCGGGGAAATACTTAGATTTCAGTCCGGAAAATGTGAGGTTGGCATTTCATCTACCCATGATGCAAGGTGATGAACGCCCCTACACAAGGAGGGTCAACTTCAATCAAAGGTTGGACCAAGTCCTAATGGACATTTGTGTGGAAGGCGCCCAATGGAGAGTAGACTCCAAAGGCAAACCGGTCCAACTAAGAAGACTGGACCTCAAGCCTGTAGCTAGAGGATGGCTGGAGTTCATCCAAAGTTCCATCATCCCTACAAGCAACCGATCTGAAGTTACTGTGGATCGGGCAATCATGATTCATAGCATCATGATTGGAGAGGAAGTAGAGGTTCATGAAGTCATAGCCAATGAACTCTACAAAATAGCTGACAAGCCTTCATACATGGCACGACTAGCCTTCCCCCACCTCATATGCCATCTATGTTATTCAGCCGGAGTTATCATAGATGGAGATGTCTCCATTGAAGAAGACAAGCCCATCACCAAGAAAAGGATGGAGCAAACAAGGGAAGTTCCTCACGGCCCTCAAGGAGAACATGAGGAAGTTCATCAACAAATGCCTCATGGAATGCACTTTCCTCCCAACAACTATTGGGAGCAACTCAGTACCTCCTTAGAAGACTTGAGCCAAAACGTGGAACAACTAAGGGTGGAACACCATGAACACGCCCTCACTCTCCAAGAAATAAGAGAAGATCAAAGAGCTATGAGAGAGGAGCAACAAAGGCAAGGAAGGGACATAGAAGAGTTGAAGAACATCATTGGTACTTCAAGAAGAAGACGCCACTAAGAGGTGGATTCATTCCTTGTTCTTTATTTTCTTTCTGTTTTCGGTTTTTAAGTATTATGTTTGTCTATGTTTTTGTGTCTTTACTTCATGATCATTAGTATGTAACCATGCCTTAAAGATTATGAATAATTCCATGAATCCTTCACCTCTCTTAAAAGAAAAATGTTTTAATTCAAAAGAACAAGAAGTACATAATTTTCGAAATTATTAGTGAATTTAATTTAATTATATTGATGTGGTGGCAATAATTTTTGTTTTCTGAATGAATGCTTGAACAGTGCATATTTTTGATCTTGTTGTTTATGAGTGTTAAAATTGTTGGCTCTTGAAAGAATGATGAACAAAGAGAAATGTTATTGATGAACTGAAAAATTCATGAATTGATTCTTGAAGCAAGAAAAAGCAGTGAAAAAAAAAAAATAAATAGAAAGAAAAAGCAAGCAGAAAAATCCAATAGCCCTTAAAACCAAAAGGCAAGGGTAGCAAGGATCCAAGGCTTTGAGCATTAATGGATAGGAGGGCCCAAGGAAATTAAAAATCCAGGCCTAAGCGGCTAAAACAAGCTGTCCCTAACCATGTGCTTGTGTCATGAAGGTCCAAGTGAAAAGCTTGAGACTGAGTGGTTAAAGTCGTGATCCAAAGCTAAAGAGTGTGCTTAAGAGCTCTGGACACCACTAACTGGGGACTTTAGCAAAGCTGAGTCACAATCTGAAAAGGTTCACCCAGTTATGTGTCTGTGGCATTTGTGTATCCGGTGGTAATACTGGAAGACAAAGTGCTTAGGGCCAAGGCCAAGACTCATAAAGTAGCTGTGTTCAAGAATCAACATGCCTAACTAGGAAAGTCAATAACACTATCTGAAATTCTAAGTTCCTAGAGAAGCCAATCACTCTAAACTTCAAAGGAAAAAGTGAGATGCCAAAACTGTTCAGAAGCAAAAAGCTACAAGTCCCGCTCATCTAATTAAATTAATATTCATTGATATTTTGGACTTTTCTCTTTTTTTTATCCTATTTGATTTTCAGTTGCTTGGGGACAAGCAACAATTTAAGTTTGGTGTTGTGATGAGCGGATAATTTATACGCTTTTTGGCATTGTTTTCATATAGTTTTTAGTAAGTTTAAGCTACTTTTAGGGATGTTTTCACTAGTTTTGATGTTAAATTCACATTTCTGGACTTTACTATGAGTTTGTGTGTTTTTCTGTGATTTCAGGTAAATTCTGACTGAAATTGAGGGATTTGAGCAAAACTCTGAAGAAGGCTGACAAAAGGACTGCTGATGCTGTTGGAATCTGACCTCCCTGCACTCGAAATGGATTTTCTGGAGCTACAGAACTCCAATTGGCGCGCTCTCAACGGCGTTGGAAAGTAGACATCCAGGGCTTTCCAGCAATATATAATAGTCCATACTTTATTCGAAGAATGACGACGTAACTTGGCGTTAAACGCCAAGTACACGCTTCTGTCTGGAGTTAAACGCCAGAAAAAACGTCATGATCCGGAGTTGAACGCCCAAAACACGTCATAACTCAGAGTTCAACGCCAAGATATGCCTTAGCACGTGAATTCATCAAGCTCAGCCCAAGCACACACCAAGTGGGCCCCGGAAGTGGATTTATGCATCAATTACTTACTCATGTAAACCCTAGCAGCTAGTCTAGTATATATAGACATTTATCTATTGTATTAGACATCTTTTGACCATCTTTTGACCACTTTAAGTCTTTCATTATTCGGTCACTTGATCATGGAGAGGGCTGGCCATTCGGCCATGCCTGAACCCTTTGCTTATGTATTTTCAACGGTGGAGTTTCTGCACACCATAGATTAAGGGTGTGGAGCTCTGCTGTACCTCAAGTATTAATGAAATTCTATCTTCTTTTATTCAAATCTCTCTTATTCTTATTCCAAGATATTCATTCGTACCCAAGAACATGATGAATGTGATGAGTCAGATTACCCTCATTATCATTCTCACTTATGAATGCGCGTGATTGACAACCATGTCCGTTCTACATGCAACAGAGCTTGAATGCGTATCTCTTAGATTCCCCAACAGAATCTTCGTGGTATAAGTTAGATAGTTGGCGGCATTCATCTGGATCCGGAAAGTCCAACCTTGTCTGTGGTGTTCCGAGTAGGATCCTGGGAGTCCGGAAAGTCCAACCTTGTCTGTGGTGTTCCGAGTAGGATTCCGATCATGAGTGACCGTGACGTGCTTCAAACTTTAACCTGCTGGGCGTTGGTGACAGACGCAAAAGAGGGATTCTATTCCAGTAGGAGCGGGAACCAACCGGTGATTAGCCGTACTATGACAGAGTGCGTTGCATAGTTTTCACTGCGAGGATGGGATGTAGCCATCAGCCATGGGTGATGCCTCCAGACTGGTTAGCTGTGCGAGTGACAGCCGCACAGGTTATTTCCCCGTGAGGAATGAAGTAGCCACAGTTGATGGTGAACCCCTATACAAAGCTTGCCATGGAAAGGAGTAAGAAGAATTGAGTAGAAGCAGTAGGAGAGCAGGCGTGCTTGAGCCATGCAGCAGCTGTATATACTTAAAAGATACCTCTACCAATGAATCTGCATAAGTGTTCTATCCCTTTTATTATTTCTTCTTTTTATTATTAATTATTCGAAAACCCATAAACTATTTTAATCTGCCTAACTGAGATTTGCAAGGTGACCATAGCTTGCTTCATACCAACAATCTCTGTGGATTCGACCCTTACTCACGTAAGGTTATTACTTGGACGACCCCACTGCTGAGTAACGAGATTGTGAGAATAC